>NC_041390.1:557713765-557792358 GCF_002162155.2 Triticum dicoccoides | reverse complement strand
GCTGGCATCCTATGAAACAATGACATGCATCAGCATTGATCCGGTGTCATCATCATGCATCATCAGATGAGGTGCCCAAGGAGAGCGCCTCAAGGTAGATCCGGTCGAGATGCAATTCCAGAAGAGTCTTCACCCCATCGATGTCCCTCATACCATCTTCATATCCATGAATTATTTCCATCATGCAGCAAGTGTTGCGGCGGACATCCAGACGAACATAGATAAATAAACACAGCGGCCACCACCCTAAGAGGATAAAGCGGGTTGTGGGGAATCTACAAACATTGGTGTGCCACCAATGGATGGGGTCATGTGCCGAGCTCGGAAGGAGGACGCCATGAATGGCCACTTCAACGACTTCCCTCAGCAGGTACCATCACACACATCTCCAAGTAGACCGCTACCTGCATCTTCCTAACCCAATCAATGTTGTAACAGATTGATGTCATCTACAACATGTTCCACCAAAAGCTATTGATAACTGAAATATCGCTATATCTCTACTTCTAAAGGTGAAGTCCGTAGGTCGTTTCTTTCTTGAGAACGCAACCATTAATGCTGAAACATCGTCTTACTCATATTTTGCCCAATTCCTGCCTTGCCCATAGTTGCGTGCAATTAATTATCCACACGGGTTAATTACATGTGTTAATTAGCTAGACAGTTCATAGGTATGTTTAATTTGGAAAGTATAATCGAGTGTTGGACAAAAAATCACATTAATTATGAAGATTATCTTTTTTTGGATGCAACAATCATATTAATTATAAAGAGTATAATTACTTCAATGGGAGGATCATGTTAATTATGGAAAGTATTTTCGAGCGTTTCAGAGTAGGGTCACTTTAATTACGGGAATATTTTTTTGGACTCGCAGGATCACGTTAATTATCCAAAGTGTAATCAAGTGATTAACGGAAGGACCGCTTTAATTATGGAGAGTATGATTCAATGGATGTGAGTACCACATTAATTATGAATAGTATTATCAAGCCTAGAATGGGAGGATCACATTAATTATGAGAAGTATCACCAAGTCATTAATGCAAAACAATTTGTAAACCAATTATCGAATCAATTTAGAAATCAAGCTATTAATGCAATGTTAGCTACACAATTAATTACGCGTGCAATTAATTAATTCTGTTTAAGTAGAGATTTTTTTGCGATAAATCAGTTATGAAAGAAGGGCATTAATCATTTAGTCAGACTTATTTAGGATGCAGATAATTAATAGTAGGAAGTTTATTTAACCGTGTCTCTACTATTAAAGTGGAGTTTGGGACTGTATTGGTACGCCCAACTCCCCTCCCCTTGATCCGCCCTACGAAAACCATCCGCCCGCACCTCCCCACACACATACAAGAAAACCCACCTCCGTTGCCTCACAAAAAAAGAAAAGATAAAACAAATAGAAAAAGATCGTCCTCCTCCCGACAACCCCCACCCCCCCACCCCGACGATCTTCTACATGCCGCACCGCCGGGTGGCATTGTTCGAAACAATGACACAACTCAGCATTGATGCGATGTCGGTCCCCCCTTACGGAAACCATCTGCCTGCACCTCCCCACACGCACAAGAAAACCCACCTCCTTTGCCTCATAAAAAAGAAAAGAAGAACAAACAGAAAGAGATCCTCCTCCTCCCCCCTCCCCCCGACGATCTACTACATGCCTGCCGCCGGGCTGGCATCCTCCGAAACAATGATGCGCATCAGTGTTGATCCGGTGTCACCGCCGTGCATCATCAGATGAGGTGCCCAAGGAGAGCGCCTCAGGGTCGATCTGGTCGAGAGGCAATTCGAGAAGAGTCTTCACTCAATCGATGTCCCTCATAACATCTTCCTATCCATGCATTATTTCCATCATGCGACAAGTGCTGCAGCGGACATCCAGACGAGCACGGATAAATAAACCTAGCATCCACTGCCCTAAGAGCATAAAGCTGGTTGTGGGGAATCTGCACACGTTGGTGTGACACCAATGAATGGTGTCATGTGTCCAGCTTGGAAGGGGGCCGCCATGGATGGCGACTTCAACGACCTCCCTCAGCAGGTACCATCACACACATCTCCAAGTAGAACGCTACCTGCATCTTCCTAACCCAATCAATGTTGTAACAGATTGATGTCATCTGCAACATGTTCCACCAAAAGCTACTGATAACTGAAATATCGGTATATCTCTATTTCTAAAGGGGGAGTCCGTATGTCATTTCTTTTGTTCACATGCAGCCATTAATGCTGAAACATCGTCTTATTCATATCCTGCCCAATGTTAGGTGTGTGCAATTAATTAGCCACACGGGTTAATTACGTGTGTTAATTAGCTAGATAGTTAATAGGCCCATTTAATTTGACAAGCAAACTTGCCCGTGCGTTGCATCGGCGGGGAAAAAACGGCACATGCCCCAAACCTAATAAGCCTCTATTCGTGTGGCCGCTTTTCCTCATTTCCTCCCTATTCAACGAACTACGTGTTGAGGTGATCACAGTGCGGCCGAATATTGTCAATCTCAGGATGTTAAGAGCACACATGTTAATGAACCGTGTCTGTGCAGGAGGGACATGACAACCGTCCAATATCAAGACAACCTCTCGCGGGCACAATGAATTCATTATAGACTCTTGATTTTTATTTCTTAGATACTCATTGGAATGCAACTTACCAACGAGAAAGAATTTAGCCTCTTCAAATCAGGAAGCATCATCCTTTGTCAATATCTAGACCAAAATAACTACATGCATAAACGGACACCTCTCATGCCGAATTGCAAACACATCCGGAAAACATCCACAATTATTAAAAAAACTTACCATGTGGAGCATCGTCGACCCACCATATGCCATTCGGATGGATAAACAAAAGAATACACAAAGCATCATACATTAGTTTTAGAACATGGTACAAATATTAGATGTAAACATCATCGATCTAAACAAACTGTAATAATAAAATTCCTTTTTCTCTCTCTCCTTTGTCTCGATCCGTGCCGATGCGGAGCACCCGACGCCACCAAGACACCCACGTAACCTCGTCCCATGGCGCCATCAACCGGCCCGCCATCTTCAGCCGACTACCCGCGGATCTCGCCGGACCTGCTGCACCCTACTCACACCGCCGCAGATGCTCTTGGCCTAACCAGACCTGCTTGCTCCCGGCCAAGGCATGCTAGCTAGCTAGCAATTGCATGCGTGCTAGCTAGCGGGCTGCCTCTGCGTCAGTGCACGCAGCCATGTGCTGGCTGGCGTGCCGTGTATTGCACTGTCTGCAGTGTGAAAAACCGCCCACTGCCAGACATGCTCACCGATGTTGTTGTGGGTGCCGACCACGAGCTAATCACTGCTGCCACTCGGGCCCGCGGGACAGGAGTTCCCACGCCCACGTATTGAAATAGCTAGTTTAACTATATATATACTAGCTAATTTTAAGTACGTTGTACAGTTCCACCACATCTATAGTTAGATGAATTGAACAAAAAAGGCCCTAAATACTACTACGGAGGGGCTTTGTACTACTTCCGGCTGCCTCTCCTCCGCCGAGCACCCTCAGTGAGAGGCAGAGGAGGAGGAGCCTACCGACGAGCTAGACAACTACAATACGGTGCATGTCGCTGCTGCAGCTTTAGCGACGCTCACGTCGAACGCCCTCTGCCGCTCTAGACGACCCCTCTTGAAGCGGTGGTTCTCCTTGTAGATTTCCTGATTCCTCGCCTCTGAGGCGGCGTGTGCCGTGGCCACGGCGGCGGTAAGGCTCTTTGCATGCTCGACGAGGCGCTCCTCCTCCTCCCGTAGGAACTCGGTGTAGCGCGCAAGGTCGCTGACGCATGTGCGGGCATCCACCTCCGCCTCCCGCCTTCGGGCAGCGGTGGCAGAGCGGGTGATGACCCCGGCGATCGACGGTGGGCTGGCGGCCATGGAGGCCGACGATGGGATGGCGGCCACGACCACCACATATGTTGTTGCTACGTGGTGCATGCTTACACGGTTTTCTCGTGTCTCTGTTGCGTATGTGTCGCCAACGGGCACGGACGAGAGCCACACTCTTAGGTGGGCTATGTCGGCGGGTCGTCGAGGCCACCCAAGCTCACACCGTCCCGACTGCTAGGATGCTTGATACGTCTCCAACGTATCTATAATTTATAAAGTATTCATGTTGTTATATTATCATTTTTGGATGTTTTACAAACATTTTATAGCAAATTTATATCATTTTTTGGGACTAACCTATTGACCCAATGCCCAGTGGTAGTTGCTGTTTTTTGCTTGTTTTTTTACATCGCAGAAAATCAGTATCAAAGGGAGTCCATACACCGCGAAACTTTTTGGAGATTTTTTATGGACCAGAACACCCAGGATGGGCCAGAGCAGCACCTGGGGGTGCCGCGAGGGGGGCACAACCCACCAGGGCAAACCTAGGGGCTCAGGCGCGCCCAGGTGGGTTGTTGTCGGATTCAGGGCTCTGCAGACCCTTCAGAGGTTCAAACACTGGGGTGCATACGAAGAACAATCTCTCCCTAGCTCGCTTGCTCACGATCCCATGGCCTAGCTCGACGAACCCAAAGAACGAGAGACAAAGAGATTTACCCTGGTTCAGGCCACCTTGCGGTGTAACACCCTACTCCAGCTTTATGGTGGATTGCCTCGACGGGCTGAGGATTATCTAGTACAGTGGATGAACAGCCTCAAGAGGTGAGGTGTTCTTGAGCTTCATGAGCGGGTGAGCTGGTCAGGGCGGAATGGATCTGATCCCCCTCTATGGTGGTGGCTAAGTCCTATTTATAGTGGCCTTGGTCCTCTTCCTAAATGTTAGGCGGGAAGGGATCCCACAATGGCCAAATTCGAAGGGGGACAATTAGTACAAGTTATCCTGACAAAAGTAGTCTTTGCCTGCAAAGGCTCTAGTGGTGACGCTGTCGTGGGCTCCGTGATGACCTCCGTCCTGGCGGTCTCGGTCTTGTTGCACCGATAAGGAAACCTTTGCCTGATTCCTCGGGGCTCCGAGCCTGCGCTTGCCTCCTTAGCACCAAAGAGGAATATGGCACGCTGCGCCAGCTGGCGCCCGCCCGGCCTTGGTCGTCATGGCTCAAGTCATGTGAACCTCACGAGGTGCTCCTTGCCTTGATATCTCCGCTCCTCGGGAGCCAGCCTAGCGAGCCCACCCCAGGGAGGTCTTGGTGTCGTTCGCCTCGCGAGGGTTTTGAGTTGTTGCTGCTCAAGCTGGGCCATACTGGGCCGCCGATGGAGCCATGCCATGGGCCGTAGGCAGGCAAGTCTGGGCACCCCCGATCCTAGAACACCGATAGTAGCCCTCGGGCCCAAGGCGCGCTCGAGCTTGGCTTCAAGGCGAAGCCAAATGGCAAGTGTAGAGCACCGCGGGCCCAAACACTACAAAAAAAGATACGTTCGTGACATTTTGGGCCGAACGAATTTTTTTTCTGTCATACATATGACACTTCTACGACAATAATTGTGACAAAACCCGGTATCATCATAGATGTGGTGGGATCCTACTTCTATGACAAAAAATTCATGACAGAAAATGGGCTTTTCGTCCTGGGCGGGCCGAAGACGCAGCTGCATGACATTCTTTGGGCCGTCCATGACGGAAAAAACCATGGTAGAAGCGAGGGGGAGGAAAATTTCGGGGAGTTCCCAGTTACGGTGGGAGGTCGGGGGCCGAGCGATGTGCCTTTCTCTCGTACACATACGCGCGTGTGTACGAGGCGTTGGCTCTAACTGAACCCGAGCGAGGCGTTGGGCTCTAACTGAACCCGAGCGATTGCACTGCAGGCTACGCGTTACTGAACCCGAGTGATTGATCGATGGCTGTTAACTGAACCCAATCGAGCGATTCCTTGGCTACTGCTGCTAACTGAAGCTGATCGATGCTGCCTCTGGATGAACAGTGAGCGTTGAGGGGGGGGTGGATGAACAGTTCCCGGTGCGGGTGGATGAATAGGACCCGTGGTGTTGCCTCTGGATGATCAGGACCCCGATCGATTGAGCCAGTTGGGGCTGGATGAACAGGACCCCATGGAGGGGTGGATGAACAAGACCACCCCGTGGAGGGCAGGATGAACAGTAGACGGTGGAGGGGTGCCTATGGAGGGGTGGTTGAACAGGACCCCGTGGTGTGAAGGGCTAGATGAACAGTAGACGGTGGAGGGGTGGTTGAACAGTAGTCGATGGAGTAGCGCGCGGTGGAGGCTGGATGAACAGGAGCCCGTGGAGGCTGGAGGAGGTCGACGGTGGATGAACAGTAGCTCATGGAGGCTGGAGGGGGTCGACGGTGGAGATGAATAGTATCCCGTGGAGTCCCGTTTTGCGGTACGCCACACCCCTCCCGATGAACAGGACCCCCGTTTCGACCCTAGCGCTCCAACACAAGTCCGTTTCCTCCGTTTTGCGGTACGCCACACCCCTCCCGATCAACAGGACCCCCGTTTCGACCGTAGGAGGTCCGTTTCCTCCGTTTTGCGGTACGCCACACCCCTCCCGATCAACAGGACCCCCGTTTCGACCGTAGGAGGTCCATTTCCTCCGTTGTGCGGTACGCCAGGCATCGTTTCCATCGCCTCTTCCGTCCAAGCCCTCCCGATGAACACGACCACGCATTCCGTTCTGACCCATGAACACGACGACGACATTGTTTCTCCGTTTCGACCCAGCCATGTACATGAGCCCTCGCCGTATGTATGCGCGAGTAGGCGTTCGAGACCCCGCCCATATGTACACATACGTGGCCGTATTTTCTTTCTTGCACCCTGGCCGCTGTACGTACGTGTACATGCTACGTGCGCGACTCTACTACAACACGTGCGCGCCTCTACTACAACACGTGCGCGCCTCTACATCCACCAGTATATATGTACGTACACGTTTGCGACCAGAATGACAATGCTACGTACGCTTCGACCAGGTGGGTCCCGACTATCAGGCACTTCCTTGCCTGCAAAGATGTAGCTGGTGGGTCCCAGCAGTTGGGGGCGAATCGTTTTTTTTGCCCGGACGCACTTCCTTGCGTGCGAAGATGTAGCTGGTGGGTCCTAGCAGTCGGGGGGCTGGTGGGTCCCAGCAGTCAAGGGGGCAAACGTTCTGGTTTTTTTTGCCCAGACGAAATTCCTTGCGTGCGAAGATGTAGCTGGTGGGTCCCAGCAGTCAGGGGGGCGAATCGTTTTTTTGCCCGGACGCACTTCCTTGCATGTGAAGGTGTAGCTGGTGGGTCCCAGCAGTCAGGGGGGGAATGTTTTTTTCGCGAAATACGGTGGCCCGTCCGGTGGGTCCCTGCTGTCAGGTGGAGGAAACATTATTTTCCGCGTAATAAGGAGGCACTTCCTTGCTGCGGCCGTGGACGCAGCTGTCAGCCTCTCCACGTACAGTCCACGTCCGATGGAACTCGTTCCTTGACCACGTTGACCACTTCGCGCCGAGAGAACCAGGGCAGTGGACGACGGCGAGGCCTAGGAAGGGGACGACGCGGAGCCGGGGAAGACGCAGCAGTGGAAGCCCGCACGGAGAGGAGTACCAGGGTTCACTGGTTCGGCTGCAGTGTGAGGCTGCCGTAGCCGCAGAATAACAGGGGGTGTGGGTGAGTAGAGGGATGGCCTGGCCAGCAGTGGGAGTAGTACGGGGTGGTGAGACCTCCACGGCATCACAGCCGGCCACGGGAGGCAGGAGCATGCGACACGACCGGCGCTGCTTTGGGCGGATGGAGCAAGAAGACCAGAGGTTGAAGAAGCACTACGGCCGTTGGATGGACATCGTACGATCACTGCAGCTAGAATCGTTTATATTGACTAAGTTGACAAAGCCCGTGGTACGCGTCAACTTAGTAGGCCCACAGCTCGGATTTGGCAGAGAACATATAGCCCATTTTTTATTTGTAAGAATGTACAGCCCATTTTTCAATTCTAATGGAATTTACTATAGCCCATTTACAGTTTGTTAAAAGTACAGCCGAACTTCTAGCTAGGACAACGATTAATAATTTCAAACAACCGCTCAAAACAGAATTCAAAAAAAAAATGTCACAGCCCTAGCCTTGGCCTTTGCTTGACCTTGCATGATCATCATGTCATCATGTTTAAGTTTTATGAAACTCTGAAATGGGGATGATCAAGCCCTAGCACAAATGCAATTCAAATAGTACCAAATAAAAATATTTTCAATGAACTCAAAATGCCTTTTAAAAATGTTCATCATCTCTGGTTTAAGGTGGAAGCATCTACCCAAGATGATTTGCATTTTTGCTGGACAAATTTGGGCTTTGAATTAAATCCCTAGGTATTTGAATTTGGGCATTTAATCAATATAAATATTTTAAATGCTCGAATAATCCTGGAAACAATTTTGGGCAGTCGTAAATATTTCAAATAGAGCCCAAAATATACCCCAGGATTTATGGAAATGAGTTAGTATTATTACTAATTCCAAACATATCAAATAAATAGAAAACAGAAAACTAATAGAAGGATAGAGAGAGAGTTTCCTTACCTGGCGCCCACCTGGCGGCCCAGCTGGCCCAGCCAGCCCCCCAGGGGCACGGGCGTCTTCTTCCCCGCGCCAGCACACGAAGCAGCTCGCTGGAGCGCGTCGACGACGTGCTGGCCACCTCCTGCTTGCCGCCGAGCAGTTGGACGCGTGGCTGAAGCGCCTCGACGATGACCCGAACCTGCCTGGCCCGTCTTTCCTCTCCCTCACTCTCTCCCTCGCCCCTGCTCGCCATGGCCGATGCTGTCGCGTCCGCGTCACCGTGAAACCGCGGCCACCGGCCCTCTCTAGTACATCCAGCGTGTCCAAGAGAATCGCCTCGGCTCCGTCTTCCTCCTCGACACCCCACACAACTGGGGACGCACCACAGCGCCTGCATCACCCTCGTCTTCTTCCTTCGGCCGCCGAGATCGCCGATGACCTTGCGCCCTCTCCGACACCTCCCCGAGCCTGCTGAGCCTCTCCTTGTTGGAAATATGCCCTAGAGGCAATAATAAAAGGATTATTATTATATTTCCTTGTTCATGATAATTGTCTTTTATTCATGCTATAATTGTGTTATCCGGAAATCATAATACATGTGTGAATACATAGACACCAACATGTCCCCGGTAAGCCTCTAGTTGACTAGCTCGTTGATCAACAGATAGTCATGTTTCCTGACTATGGACATTGGATGTCATTGATAACGAGATCACATCATTAGGAGAATGATGTGATGGACAAGACCCAATCCTAAACATAGCACAAGATCGTATAGTTCGTTTGCTAGAGTTTTTCCAATGTCAAGTATCTTTTCCTTAGACCATGAGATCGTGTAACTCCCGGATACCGTAGGAATGCTTTGGGTGTACCAAACATCACAACGTAACTGGGTGACTATAAAGGTATACTACGGGTATCTCCGAAAGTATCTGTTGGGTTGACACGGATCAAGACTGGGATTTGTCACTTCGTATGACGGAGAGGTATCTCTGGGCCCACTCAGTATCTCTGGGCCCACATGGATCAAGTGTCTGGTCACGGGATCATGCATTACGATATGAGTAAAGTGACTTGCCGGTAACGAGATTGAACAAGGTATTGGGATACCGACGATCGAATCTCGGGCAAGTAAAATACCGATTGACAAAGGGAATTGTATACGGGGTTGCTTGAATCCTCGACATCGTGGTTCATCCGATGAGATCATCGAGGAGCATGTGGGAGCCAACATGGGTATCCAGATCCCGCTGTTGGTTATTGACCGGAGAGTCGTCTCAGTCATGTCTACATGTCTCCCGAACCCGTAGGGTCTACACACTTAAGGTTCGGTGACGCTAGGGTTGTATAGATATGAGTATGTAGTAATCCGAAAGTTGTTCGGAGTCCCGGATGAGATCCTGGACGTCACGACAAGTTCCGGAATGGTCTGGAGGTGAAGAATTATATATAGGAAGTGTTATTTCGGCCATCGGGAAAGTTTCGGGGTCACCAGTATTGTACCTGGACCATCGGAAGGGTCCTGGGGGTCCACCAGGTGGGGCCACCCATCCCGGAGGGCCCCATGGGCTGAAGTGGGGAGGGAACCATCCCATAGTGGGCTAGTGCACCCCCCCCCTTGGGCCCCCCATGCGCCTAGGGTTGGGAACCCTAGGGGAGGGGGCGCCTCCACTTGCCTTGGGGGGCACTCCTCCCCCTTGGCTGCCGCCCCCCTAGGAGATCCCATCTCCTAGGGCCAGCGCACCCCCTAGGGCTCCGTCAAAATCCATTGAGACGACACCATGTGAAATATGGTTTGGGAAGAAACCTAAGCTGTCGTTTCTAAAAGTTTGGGGATGCGATGCTTATGTCAAGAAATTTCAACCTGAAAAGCTCGAACCCAAGTCAGAAAAATGCGTCTTCATAGGATACCCTAAAGAAACTATTGGGTATACCTTCTACCTCAGATCCGAAGGCAAGATCTTTGTTGCCAAGCATGGATCCTTTCTAGAGAAGGAGTTTCTCTCGAAAGAAGTAAGTGGGAGGAAAGTAGAACTTGATGAAGTATTACCTCTTGAACCGGAAAATGGTGCAACTCAAGAAAATGTTCCTGAGGTGCCTGCACCGACTAGAGAGGAAGTTAATGATGATGATCATGAAACTTCAGATCAAGTTGCTACTGAACTTCTTAGGTCCACAAGGACACGTTCCACACCAGAGTGGTACGGCAACCCTGTCTTGGAAATCATGTTGTTAGACAACGGTGAACCTTCAAACTATGAAGAAGCGATGGCGGGCCCGGATTCCGACAAATGGCTGGAAGCCATGAAATCCGAGATAGGATCCATGTATGAAAACAAAGTATGGACTTTGACTGACTTGCCCGTTGAGCGGCGAGCCATAGAAAATAAATGGATCTTTAAGAAGAAGACAGACGCGGATGGAAATGTGACCATCTATAAAGCTCGGCTTGTCGCTAAGGGTTATCGACAAGTTCAAGGGGTTGACTACGATGAGACTTTCTCACCCGTAGCGAAGCTGAAGTCCGTCTGAATCATGTTAGAAATTGCCGCATTCTATGATTATGAGATATGGCAAATGGACGTCAAAACGGCATTCCTTAATGGTTTCCTTAAGGAAGAATTGTATATGATGCAGCCGGAAGGTTTTGTCGATCCTAAGAATGCTGACAAGGTGTGCAAGCTCTAACGCTCGATTTATGGGCTGGTGCAAGCATCTCGGAGTTGGAACATTCGCTTTGATGAGATGATCAAAGCGTTTGGGTTTATGCAGACTTATGGAGAAGCCTGCGTTTACAAGAAAGTGAGTGGGAGCTCTGTAGCATTTCTCATATTATATGTAGATGACATACTTTTGATGGGAAATGATATAGAGCTTTTGGACAGCATTAAGGCCTACTTGAATAAGAGTTTTTCAATGAAGGACCTTGGAGAAGCTGCTTATATTTTAGGCATCAAGATCTATAGAGATAGATGAAGACGCCTCATAGGTCTTTCACAAAGCACATACCTTGATAAGATATTGAAGAAGTTCAATATGGATCAGTCTAAGAAGGGGTTCTTGCCTGTGTTGCAAGGTGTGAAATTGAGCTCAGCTCAATGTCCGACCACGGCAGAAGATATAGAAGAGATGAGTGTCATCCCCTATGCCTCAGCCATAGGGTCTATTATGTATGCCATGCTATGTACCGGACCTGATGTAAACCTTGCCGTAAGTTTGGTAGGTAGGTACCAAAGTAATCCCGGCAAGGAACACTGGACAGCGGTCAAGAATATCCTGAAGTACCTGAGAAGGACTAAGGAAATGTTTCTCGTTTATGGAGGTGAAAAAGAGCTCATCGTAAAGGGTTACGTCGATGCTAGCTTCGACACAGATCTGGATGACTCTAAGTCACAAACCGGATACGTGTATATTTTGAATGGTGGGGCAGTAAGCTGGTGCAGTTGCAAGTAGAGCGTCGTGGCGGGATCTACATGTGAAGCGGAGTACATGGCGGCCTCGGAGGCAGCGCATGAAGCAATTTGGCTGAAGGAGTTCATCATCGACCTAGGAGTCATACCCAATGCGTCGGGGCCGATCAAACTCTTCTGTGACAACACTGGAGCTATTGCACTTGCCAAGGAGCCCATGTTTCACAAGAAGACCAGGCACATCAAACATCGCTTCAACTCCATTCGTGAAAATGTTCAAGATGGAGACATAGATATTTGTAAAGTACATACGGACCTGAATGTAGCAGATTCGTTGACTAAACCTCTCCCTAGAGCAAAACATGATCAACACCAGAATTCCATGGGTGTTCGATTCATCACAATGTAACTAGATTATTGACTCTAGTGCAAGTGGGAGACTGTTGGAAATATGCCCTAGAGGCAATAATAAAAGGATTATTATTATATTTCCTTGTTCATGATAATTGTCTTTTATTCATGTTATAATTGTGTTATCCAGAAATCGTAATACATGTGTGAATACATAGACACCAACATGTCCCTAGTAAGCCTCTAGTTGACTAGCTCGTTGATCAACATATAGTCATGGTTTCCTGACTATGGACATTGGATGTCATTGATAACGAGATCACATCATTAGGAGAATGATGTGATGGATAAGACCCAATCCTAAACATAGCACAAGATCGTATAGTTCGTTTGCTAGAGTTTTTCCAATGTCAAGTATCTTTTCCCTAGACCATGAGATCGTGTAAATCCCGGATACCGTAGGAATGCTTTGGGTGTACCAAACGTCACAACGTAACTGGGTGACTATAAAGGTATACTACGGGTATCTCCGAAAGTATCTGTTGGGTTGACACGGATCAAGACTAGGATTTGTCACTCCGTATGACGGAGAGGTATCTCTGGGCCCACTCGGTAATGCATCATCATAATGAGCTCAAAGTGACCAAGTGTCTGGTCACGGGATCATGCATTATGGTACGAGTAAAGTGACTTGCCGGTAACGAGATTGAACGAGGTATTGGGATACCGACGATCAAATCTCGGGCAAGTAAAATACCGATTGACAAAGGGAATTGTATATGGGGTTGCTTGAATCCTCGACATCGTGGTTCATCCGATGAGATCATCGAGGAGCATGTTGGAGCCAACATGGGTATCCAGATCCCGCTGTTGGTTATTGACCGGAGAGTCATCTCGGTCATGTCTACATGTCTCCCGAACCCGTAGGGTCTACATACTTAAGGTTCGGTGACGCTAGGGTTGTATAGATATGAGTATGCAGTAATCCGAAAGTTGTTCGGAGTCCCGGATAAGATCCTGGACGTCACAAGAAGTTCCGGAATGGTCCGGAGGTGAAGAATTATATATAGGAAGTGTTATTTCGGCCATCGGGAAAGTTTCGCGGTCACCGGTATTGTACCGGGACCACCGGAAGGGTCCCGGGGGTCCACCGGGTGGGGCCACCCATCCCGGAGGGCCCCATGGGCTGAAGTGGGGAGGGAACCAGCCCATAGTGGGCTGGTGTGCCCCCCCCTTGGGCCCCCCATGCGCCTAGGTTTGGGAACCCTAGGGGAGGGGGCGCCTCCACTTGCCTTGGGGGGCACTCCTCCCCCTTGGCCGCCGCCCCCCTAGGAGATCCCATCTCCTAGGGCCGGCGCACCCCCTAGGGGCCTATATAAAGGGGGGAGGGAGGGCAGCCATACCCTGAAGTCTTGGCGCCTCCCTCTCCCCTACTACACCTCTCCCTCTCGTAGTAGAACGGCGAAGCCCTGCTGCGGTGACTGCTGCCTCCACCACCACGCCGTCGTGCTGCTGGATCTTCATCAACCTCTCCTTCCCTCTTGCTGGGTCAAGAAGGAGGAGACGTCACGCTGACCATACGTGTGTTGAACGCGGAGGTGCCGTCCGTTCGGCGCTAGGATCTCCGGTGATTGGGATCACGTCGAGTACGACTCCCTCATCCCCGTTCTCTTGAACGCTTCCGCTCGCGATCTACAAAGGTATGTAGATGCATCCGAACACTCGTTGCTAGATGAACTCATAGATGGATCTTGGTGAAAAGGTAGGAATTTTTTTTGTTTTCGGCAACGTTCCCCAACACTCCTCGCATCCGCCGTGAGCTCCTCCCGCTAACCCCCCTCTCATTTGATTCGTTTGCGTGCCGTAGCCGCCATCTCGCCTGTGACCGAACGCGCCGCCGCCTGTGCTCGCCGCCGACATGCCCTCAGCCACTCAATGGGCCGGCCGTCGTGCCCCACTTGATGCCCGCTCCGCGTAGAGCCTGTTGATGCCTCGCACGCGCCGCCTCGCTTGTCGTAGCCTCGGCCCCGAGCTCACCCGAGCTCCGGCTGCCGCCAAAGTCGTCGCCGGCGATGACTCCGGCCACCACAGGCCCGGCCACCACCACCATCCGACGTGCACCGGCAAGGGCTCTCCAACGAGCCCATCCACACGACCTCTCGTCGCCGGAAACGGCCGGACGAGGACCTCCGCCATGTCCTGCTTAGCGCCGGCGGCTAATCACCGGTTAGCCGACGTGGCCGTCATTAGTTTAGGAGCTAACTAACCCTGTTAATTTAACACAAGACACTGAGCAGTGGGACCCGCCTTGTTAGTTTACTGGATAACCAAAATAATTAGGTTAACTAATAAAATCAGTGGACCCACGCGTCAGCATTGACCGTGCTGATGTGGCCTTTGACCGGGCCCACATGTCTGTGAGCCTAGCCATCACTGTGGGACTGACCAGTGGGACCCACTGGTCAGGTTTGACCTGGACCTGGCGTGTTGACCTGCTGATGTCACACTGATGTCATGCCGACGCAATAATCTATTTTCTGGATTTAATTTAATTTAGGAAATTCCAGAAAATGCCCAAAAATCCTAAAATTCATAGAAATTAAACCGTAACTCCAAATGCAAAGATTTATATACGAAAAATGATCAAAAAAATCCAATCTATCCATATGTACTAGTTTCATGCATGTTTAAACAAGTTAACTTGCTGTTTAGTGCAAAAACATGATAAGCACTATTTAAGATCACAAATGAGTTTGAACTTTGAATCTTTGGTTCAAAATAGCTCAAACCCATCTGGTTGTAGTTACATTAGCCCAACACACTCATTTTACCATGTCATCATCATGCATCATATTGTGCATTGCATTGATTGTGTTTCTTTCTTTGTTGCCGGTATTTGTCCCCTCTCGATAGACGTGGTTTCGACGATGAGTTCGATGACACCGATGAAGAGCTATAATATGTTCAGAAGTGCCAGGCAAGCAAAACCCCCTTGTTCATTCCGATACAATCCCACTCTCTCACTCCTGCTCTCTTTTACTACATTAGGACAACAACAATTCAACTGTTACATGCTGCGGTAGTTGAACCCCTTTCCTCTACATGACCTGTCATTGCCACAGTAAATAGATGAAACCCACTAGCATGAGTAGGAGTTGTTTGAGCCCTGATGTGCCTACTCATTCATGTTTGTTTGTCATGCCTGCTATTGCTTAGAGTTGAGTCAGGTCTGATTTATCGGGGATGAATCGGAGGTGTGTAAACATTTCCTACTGTTGAGAGCTAAGTGTGTGAACACGATTTGGTAAAGGTAGCGGTGAGAGGCCATGTAGGAGTACATGGTGGGTTGTCTCATTGAAGCCATCCTTAGGAACTGAGTTCTGTGTTTGTGATCCATGAAACAGTTACTACCACGCATTGGGCCCGAAACCAATGGACCCTCTCGGCTTCTTGATCACCCTTGTCCTTTGTCCAGGAGTTGCAACTAGTTTCTGGTGTTTATAGGATATGTGTTGGCGGCCGTGCGTAGCGCTGACCCTAGGGGTGGGCTATGATGCGGTAGATACACCATGGTCGGGCATGCCGGGCGCCCGTTTGGTGTCTGGGAACCCTGTACACATCATCCGGGGCCGTATGTGGAAACCTCGGCCGGACTCCCTGCGGATGGAACCTAGATAGGCAATAAACCTGGAGTCGAGACTTGAGTGTTTAGGTAGGTCGTGGCCGACACCCTCGTTGGGCTTCCGCTTGAAGGTTGCCGAGTACATGTCGTGTAAACGGCGGTAAGTGGTGAGAGCGTGTGTGAAGAAGTACACCGCTGCAGGGTTAACATCATCTATTCGAATAGTCGTGTCCGTGGTAATGGACTTCTGGGTTGCCTATAACAGTTCATAGACAAGTGAAAGTGGATACTCTAAAATTTGCAAGATAAGTGTGAGTGCTATGGATGGCCTTCTCGTAGGGAGACGGGAGTGGATCCATAGTGGTGTATTGAATGGTGAATATGTGGACTCATGTGCGCCACCTCAAAAGAGTTGCTTGCAGTCGTAGTTCAGGTTAGCCACTGAGTCAAAGCTGGCTTGCTGCAGTTAAACTCCACCACCCCCTTTATTGATACCGATGCATATGTAGATAGTTCTGATGTAAGTCTTGCTGGGTACATTTGTACTCACGTTTTCCTATTTTATGTTTTGCAGAGAGACGTCAGTCTCTCTAGTAGTTCCGTGTGGACTTCGATGTTTAGCTTGATACCTCAGCTACGATCTTGTGCCCTCGGCAGGATCTGGTAGATAGTCAGGCTTCTTAGCCTTTTTCATTTATAGATGTCTGTACTCAGACATGTTAAGCTTCCGCATGTGCTTTGATTTGTGTGCTATGACTGTTGGGTCATGAGACCCATGTTTGTAATATCTCGCTCTTCGGAGCCTAATGAATAAATACTTGAGTCGTAGAGTCTTGTTGTGATGCCATGTTGTATTTACACATATCGAGCATATTGTGTGTATGATTGAAATGCTTGGTATGTGTGGGATCCGACAATCTAGTTGTTTATCCTTGGCAGCCTCTCTTATGGGGAAAAGTAGTCTAGTGCTTCCATGAGCCATAGTAGTCTGCTACAGCCCGGTTCACCAGAGTCCTGCTAGCCCAGAACTACTGCTCAGGACACTTGACTGGCCAGCATGTGTTTCACTTCATTCCTATGTCTGTCCCTTCGAGAAAACGTCACGCGGTGACTTCCGAATTCCTGCCTAGCCTGCTACAGCCCGGGTTCCCCGGAGTCCTGTTAGCCCAGTGCTACAGCCCGGATTCACACGCTGTTGACCGACATGCTCGATGTGATTCATGTATGCCTGTCTCCATAGGTCTGTGCCGCTTTGGGTTCACGACTAGCCATGTCAGCCCGGGTTCTCTGTCATATGGATGCTAGCGACACTATCATATACGTGAGCCAAAAGGCGCAAACGGTCTCGGGCCATGGTAAGGCGACACCCGTGGGGATACCGTGCGTGAGGCCGCAATGTGATATGAGGTGTTACCGGCTAGATCGATGTGACTTGGAATTGGGGTCCTGACAGCGTTGGTATCAGAGCCTGACTGCCTGTAGGATTGCCAAGCCAAACCGGTCGAAGTTGTGTCTAGAAATGCTTTAGTTATGTAGGGGAATTGATTGTGGAAGGGAACGTAAGGCTCTTTTTACTCCTTATACCTTATGCCCTTCTGATCTGAGTCAACCTCTTCTTTTCTACGGGGTTAAGAAACTAGGCCTTCTCATCTATCTATCAGGATGACGTGTTACTAATCCATAGACTTATAAGATTGTTGGATTTAAGCCTAGTTCAGTCTCTACTACTTCTGTGTGTTCATAGTTGGTCTCAGAACCTTAATATTGTGATGTTAAGTGGTTGTGCCACCATTTTGCAGGATGTCTCAAATAATTTTGAGCATTTACAGCCGTTATGCTGTCTGAGTCATCCTAGGTCTCTAAATAGTCTAATGCATTTGCAAATCCTTTCTTCCCGTTCCTGATATCCTTTTGGGCCAGATTAACCATACTAATCGGTGAGTTGAGGCACTTTGTTGCCTCAACATATAGGTTGGAGCTAGTATTATGACCCTAGGTGTCTTAGAGGATCACCTAGTAAATCTAGCCATGTCTTGTGTTCCTAGTGTGATGATTCTGGCCATCATTCTCGAAAGCATTCCGTGGTGCCATTTAGTTAGTAGGTATTCTATTCATGGGTTTGAACCCAAGATTCACTCTAGTCACCTCCTGTTGATAGTGTTTGCTCGTTCCTTTAGGATATTAGTAACCTTGTGACAGTCCTTCAGGTCCGTGGTATTTCCTTCTTCCAAATACCATGAACCATTAAGGCAGAAGTTCTTTGAACCAAAATATCACAATCAGAGTACTCTTGAGGAGTTCTCCATTCATAATTGTGATTCTGCCAGTTCTACCTTTCTGCATGGGTTATTTGGAAGAAACTTGTTGAACTTGGTTCGACATATTAATATATGCATCCACAACTCCGAAAGATATATGTCCTCTTGAGTTGTCCCTCTTCATTTATATTCCGACCATCGTCTATCAATTGATAGTCAGGAGTAATTGTGCATCCGTGTTATCGATGTTTATTATTCTCGTGGTCCGTTAAGCCATTCTATTTCAGAATGATTAGGAGAAACAAACTCCGGTACCTCATCCATATCCAGGATTGGGTCAAAGTAGTTGTGTTCTGCAGATCAAATGCCAATCCAGCTTTTGCTCTGTTCTACCCTGGAGTATTACCCCCTTTATGTCAGGATAGTCATGAGAATTGCACCCTCTCTCATGAATTCTTGATGCAGTGATACTTCTTACCATCATTTTTCATTCCTCGGTCCCGTGTTGTCGCAACCGGAATGCCGGCAAGTGAACCATGATGTGTGAAATCAATACTCCTAGCAACTAGTTGCTAGGTAGCTAATGGACAATAATTTCTTTCTTAGCGTGTTGGTTATTGAATCATCATCCTAAGATTGATCGTGCTACCTAGTCCATTTTTCCTGGTGCACTCTTCGATCAATGAGTTAGGATTGTGTCAGTCCCCCGCTCTCTTGATCATATCGTCTTGCTCTGAAAAGCAAGATTGTTCCCGAGCTTAGAAACATATCGATGGTTCATGATTTTCTGAATATTTCCTCGGAAGTATCACCAGGTTGCCCCCTGACTGTTATGTTGAGCTCGTGATCAAGTTGGTTTCTTGTAAACCACCCCTTCTCCAAGAATCTGTGTTGGATACCCTGAGCTAGTTGGTTAACCTGAACAACAACTTGGAGAGTTGGAAGATGAAAGCTTGTCCGGCTTAGTTCATTCCAAAGGGATATCCTTGTGTGTGTGTGTGTGTGTGTTGAAGAAAGATGATATTTTCATCGATTGTTCCTCGGGATCGGTTGTTGAATCTATCGTCTTGTCCAAACCTTGATTTGAGTGTGGGCTATCGTCAAGTCAAATGAGAACCAACGATGTTCATAATGTTGTCTTACTCGTGGTTGTTTCCTCGAGCATACACCGTTATATCTTTTGGGTCTGACCAATGCTATCACCTTGTTCACATAATTATGGAATTCCATCTTCACGGAAATCTGGATGACCTGTTGTTGAGCCCATCGACAATATTTTCATCTTATCCATGATTCATGTTGAACATTAAGCTAGTGTTGGAAACTTTGAAAGCATTTCTTCATGCTAGCTCATGAAGCATATGTTTGGTATAAGAAGTGACTTCCTCTAGTTCACGTGCATTTGAAGCAAGTTGCCGCCATGAATTTGGGAAAGTTTGTCTCGCTTTCTCTGGAATCATCCCAAGTCAGTCATGCATATGTGCGAAGTATTCTATGGTCTGGAGACTTGCAACCTTCATTCTATATGAATCCCTAGCACACCAAGCCACTGATTGATTTGTTCAAGGAGAAGAAGTTTCTTCTTAAGAGCTAGACTTACGCAAGGACTTCGATATCCTCGATGATGGTTCCCCATCTGGACTCGGTAGTGTTTTATTATAAGACTACTATGTGGTCATGCTTGTCTGGGACAGCGTGTTCACAGGTTTGTAGCAAAACCGGCTCATGTTTTGGAGCTTACTATCGTAGTTCATTTTCTGAGAATCTCGCAACGTCATCTTGTCGGTTTGTGTTGCAAACTTTCTTTTCCAGACATGCAATCTGAAATATCCTATTACCAACCAGATCTGAATCTCAGGCAGATATGATGGTTGGAACTTTTCCAGGATCTATGATGTAGGTCCCGACAGGGTTGATGTTCTGGCCGACACACCTAGCCGGAAGATCTATCATTATAGTATCTTTGCCCATCTTTCCATGAGGATTTCGTGCGACTTATTATAGAAGTTGTTCCTTAGGGATCCTTGTGCTCTCAGTTTCTTCGATGATTCTATAACCATTGAAACATTGGAAACACTCTCGATTGTTGAGTTTTTCCCCAGTTACCAGAATCATTCCCAGCATTTGCATTTTGTTCCCAACTTGCACTCAATAGTAGTTGTCCAGGATCATCTTCAAAAGTGGACTTACCATGGGTCCCATCCGTCTCCGATGATAAGCAAATCATCCATTGCGTTGTCTCCAACAAGGTAGTCCACATCATTCATCCTAGTCCGAGTATGCCATTTCTTCGAGCTCTTTCAAACGATCAATTGAAAATTGCTTTAAGTTGGTATGAAGAGTTTCAATGATCTATGGATCAAAAGTAATTCTTTTTTCCAGTTAAGGGAACAATCCAACGAGTCACCTTTCCCAAGGTGCCCCGTTACGGGATCATGGCAATTATTTCCTCGCCACCTTGACACCATTCACCATCTTTCTAAGCGTGGAATTGTTGCCCACAAATCAAACCTCGTCGTTTGTTCTTCCATCCCTCTCGATGTGTTTTGTGTATCAACTCGAGATGTTTCAACATCTCATTCCGCGAGTTGATCTTGTATAGCTCGATCTTCGAGAAGATCAATCCTAGTAAAGTTTCTTCCCGTCGTCATCGCATGGATGAAGATCTCAAAAGCGAGGATATCAAGATCAATGTATGCAACGAATCAACAATCTTATGAGGTGCAGCTTGGATCGAGAAGACTGTGATAGTTTGTGACCTCCTTTCCCCTTACCTCACGTCTTGAATCTCGGGACGAGATTCTTGTTTAGTGGGGGTGAGTTGTCACAGCCCTAGCCTTAGCCTTTGCTTGACCTTGCATGATCATCATGTCATCATGTTTAAGTTTTATGAAACTTTGAAATTTGGATGATCAAGCCCTAGCACAAATGCAATTCAAATAGTTCCAAATAAAAATATTTTCAATGAACTCAAAATGCCTTTTAAAAATGTTCATCATCTTTGGTTTAAGGTGGAAGCATCTACCCAAGATGATTTGCATTTTTGCTGGACACATTTGGGCTTTGAATTAAATCCCTAGGTATTTGAATTTGGGCATTTAATCAATATAAATATTTTAAATGCTCGAATAATCCTGGAAACAATTTTGGGCAGTCGTAAATATTTCAAATAGAGCCCAAAATATATCCCAGGATTTATGGAAATGAGTTAGTATTATTACTAATTCCAAACATATCAAATAAATAGAAAACAGAAAACTAATAGAAGGACAGAGAGAGAGTTTCCTTACCTGGCGCCCACCTGGCGGCCCAGCTGGCCCAGCCAGCCCACCAGGGGCACGGGCGTCTTCTTCCCCGCGCCAGCACATGAAGCAGCTCGCTGGAGCGCGCTGACGACGCGCTGGCCACCTCCTGCTTGCCGCCGAGCGGTTGGACGCGTGGCTGAACCGCCTCGACGACGACCCGAACCTGCCTGGCCCGTCTTTCCTCTCCCTCACTCTCTCCCTCGCCCCTGCTCGCCATGGCCGACGCTGTCGCGTCTGCGTCACCGTGAAACCGCGGCCACCGGCCCTCCCTAGTCCATCCAGCGTGTCCAAGAGAACCGCCTCGGCTCCGTCTTCCTCCTCGACGCCCCACGCAACTAGTGATGCACCACAACGCCTGCATCGCCCTTGTTTTCTTCCTTCGGCTGCCGAGATTGCCGACGACCTTGCGCCCTCTCCGACACCTTCCCGAGCCTGCAGAGCCTCTCCTCGCATCCGCTGTGAGCTCCTCCCCCTAACCCCCCCTCTCATTTGCTTCGTTTGTGTGTCGTAGCCGCCATCTCGCCTGTGACCGAACGTGCCGCCGCCTGTGCTCACCCTCGACGTGCCCTCGGCCACTCAATGGCCCGACCGTCGTGCCCTGCTTGATCCCCAGTCCGCGTAGAGCCTATTGATGCCTCGCACGCGCCGCCTCGCTCACCTAGCCTCGGCCCCGAGCTCACCCGAGCTCCGGCTGCTGCCAAAGTCGTCGCCGGCGATGACTCCGGCCACCACAGGCCCGGCCACCACCACCATCCGACGCACGCCGGCAAGGGCTCTCCAACGAGCCCATCTGCACGACCTCTCGTCGCCGGAAATGGCCGGACGAGGACCTCCGCCGTGTCCTGCTTAGCGCCGGCGGCTAATCGCCGGTTAGCCGACGTGGCCGTCATTAGTTTAGGGGCTAACTAACCCTGTTAATTTAACACAAGACACTGACCAGTGGGACCTGCCTTGTTAGTTTGCTGGATAACCAAAATAATTAGGTTAACTAATAAAATCAGTGGACCCACGCGTCAGCATTGACCGTGCTGACGTGGCCTTTGACCGGGCCCACATGTCTGTGAGCCTAGCCATCACTGTGAGATTGACCAGTGGGACCACTGGTCAGGTTTGACCTGGACCTGGCGTGTTGACCTGCTGATGTCACACTGATGTCATGCCGACGCAATAATCTATTTTCTGGATTTAATTTAATTTAGGAAATTCCAGAAAATGCCCAAAACTTCTAAAATGCATAGAAATTAAACTGTAACTCCAAATGCAAAGATTTATATATGAAAAATGATCAGAAAAATCCAATCTATCCATCTGTACTGGTTTCATGCATGGTTAAACAAGTTAACTTGGTGTTTAGTGCAAAAACATGATAATCGCTATTTAAGATCACAAATGAGTTTGAACTTTGAATCTTTGGTTCAAAATAGCTCAAACCCATCTGGTTGTAGTTGCATTAGCCCAACACACTCATTTCACCATGTCATGATCATGCATCATATTGTGCATTGCATTGATTGTGTTTCTTTCTCTGTTGCCGGTATTTGTCCCCTCTCGATAGACGTGGTTTCGACGATGAGTTCAATGACACCGATGAAGAGCTATAATATCTTCTGAAGTGCTAGGCAAGCAAAAAACCCTTGTTCATTCCGATACAATCCCACTCTCTCGCTCCTGCTCTCTTTTACTGCATTAGGACAACAACGATTCAACTATTACATGATGCGTTAGTTGAACCCCTTTCCTCTGCATGACCTGTCATTGCCACAGTAAATAGATGAAACCCACTAGCATGAGTAGGAGTTGTTTGAGCCCTGATGTGCCTACTCATTCATGTTTGTTTGTCATGCCTGCTACTACTTAGAGTTGAGTTAGGTCTGATTCATCGGGGATGAATCGGAGGTGTGTAAACATGTCCTAATATTGAGAGCTAAGTGTGTGAACACGATTTGGTAAAGGTAGCGGTGAGAGGCCATGTAGGAGTACATGGTGGGTTGTCTCATTGAAGCCGTCCTCAGGAACTGAGTTCTGTGTTTGTGATCCATGAAACAATTACTACCACGCATTGGGTCCGAAACCAATGGACCCTCTCGGCTTCTTGATCACCCTTGTCCTCTGTCCAGGAGTTGCAACTAGTTTCTAGTGTTTACAGGATATGTGGTGGCGGCCGTGCGTAGCGCTGACCCTAGGGATGGGCTATGATGCGGTAGATACACCATGGCCGGGCATGCCGGGCGCCCATTTGGTGTCTCGGAACCCTGTACACATCGTCTGGGGCTGTATGTGGAAACCTCGGCCGGACTCCCTGCGGATGGAACCTGGATAGGCGATAAACCTAGACTAGAGACTTGAGTGTTTAGGTAGGCCGTGGCCGACGCCCTCGTTGGGCTTCCGCTTGGAGGTTTCCGAGTACATGTCGTGTAAACGGCAGTAAGTGGTGAGAGCGTGTGTGAAGAAGTACACCCCTGCAGGGTTAACATCATCTATTCGAATAGCCGTGTCCGTGGTAATGGACTTTTGGGTTGCCTATAACAGTTCATGGACAAGTGAAAGTGGATACTCTAAAACTCGCAAGATAAGTGTGAGTGCTATGGATGGCCTTCTCGTAGGGAGACGGGAGCGGATCCATAGTGGTGTATTGAATGGTGAATATGTGGACTCGTGTGCGCCACCTCAAAAGAGTTGCTTGCACTCGTAGTTCAGGTTAGCCACCGAGTCAAAGCTGGCTTGCTGCAGTTAAACTCCACCAACCCCTTTATTGATACCGATGCATATGTAGATAGTTCTGATGTAAGTCTTGTTGGGTACATTTGTACTCACGTTTTCCTATTTTATGTTTTGCAGAGAGACGTCAGTCTCGCTAGTAGTTCCGTGTGGACTTCGACGTTTAGCTTGATACCTCAGCTATGATCTTGTGCCCTCGGCAGGATCTGGTAGATAGTCAGGCTTCTTAGCCTTTTTCAATAGATGTCTGTACTCAGACATGTTAAGCTTCCACATGTGCTTTGATTTGTATGCTATGATTGTTGGGTCATGAGACCCATGTTTGTAATATCTCGCTCCTCGGAGCCTAATGAATAAATACTTGAGTAGTAGAGTCTTGTTGTGATGTCATGTTGTATTTACACATATCGAGCATATTGTGTGTATGACTGAAATGCTTGGTATGTGTGGGATCCGACAATCTAGTTGTTTATCCTTGGCAGCCTCTCTTATGGGGAAAAGTAGTCTAGTGCTTCCATGAGCCATAGTAGTCCGCTATAGCCCGGTTGACCGGAGTCCTTCTAGCCCAGCACTACTGCTCAGGACACTTGACTGGCCGGCATGTGTTTCACTTCGTTCCTATGTCTGTCCCTTTGGGGAAACGTCACGCGGTGACTTCCGGATTCCTGTCTAGCCTGCTACAGCCCGGATTCCCCGGAGTCCTGTTAGCCCAGTGCTACAGCCCGGATTCACACGCTGTTGACCGACATGCTCGATGTGATTCATGTATGCATGTCTCTATAGGTCTGTGCCGCTTTGGGTTCACAACTAGCCATGTCGGCCCGGGTTCTCTGTCATATGGATGCTAGCGACACTATCATATACATGAGCCAAAAGGCGCAAACTGTCCCGGGCCATGGTAAGGCGACACCCATGGGGATACTGTGCGTGAGACCGCAATGTGATATGAGGTGTTACCGGCTAGATCGATGTGACTTGGAATCGGGGTCCTGACAAAAAAATTCCCACATTTTGATGGGATCCGAAATATTTTTATCCAAAATTTCTAGTCAGGTTAAATATAAAATCAAAATAAAGTTGTATTACGTTAAAATCCAACGAAATATTGCGCGCGCAACAAGTAATGAAATTAAAATTTTCAAATTCCAAAAATAATATATTTTTCAAACTAATTACGTGTTTGGTGCATAGTAATTGTCCAGTTATTATAATTACATCCCATTTATTATTTCTTAAAGTCCATTTTCTTGTTAAGCCTAATGCATACCTCCTAGGAAAGTTTGCAGCCTAGCGGGGCGGAGAATAACAAGTTGACCCGGATATTGTGTACAACTGTCGGCCCAGTTGCATTGCTGATGTTGAAAAAAAAAACTATTTTTATACACACATTTAAAAAAATTGTATAGATAAGGAACACTTTTTGTACACACATTTAACAATTTTTAAATACATGATTAACACTTTTTAAAACATATTTTTTTAGTCAACAGTGGGCCCACAGCGAGCAGAGGAGGTCACGATACACATATTTTTTAAATACATGATTAACACTTTTTAAAACATATTTTTTAGTCAATGGTGGGCCCACAGCGAGCGAAGGAGGTCACAATACACATATTTTTTAAATACATGATTAACACTTTTGCAAAAACAATTATCCCACAGCGAGCCAATTAGCTCTAGTCGGCCCACAGTGGGCCGACAGGACCCAATCAGCCCACAGTGGGCCGACAGGGGCCAGTCGGTCAGCTGTAGGCCGACTGGAATCCAATCGGCCGGTTGTGGGCCGACTAGGCCCAGTCGGCCTGCAGCGGGCCGACGGTGTATTATTTTTGAAAAAAGTTTACCCAGCGTAATATTTATGAAAATTAATAAAAAATGTATTATTTAAAAAAAATAGCAGAAAAAAGGCCTATGTAGTACAGTACAACCTAACATGGTTACTCAGCCCACATTCAGCGACGCCGGGAAGGCCCAAACAAGGCTTCTGTACAACTTTTTGAAGTCACTGAGCTCAATTAATAACTTAAGAAAAAAGTTAGATTACAGTGGAACCTAATTAAAAGTTGTCACGAGCAAATAAATAATTCAACGGGTCCCTCTTGTGCGTGTGCGTGTGTGTGAGAGAGAGAGAGAGAGACAGACCCATCGGTCGATGCTCGTAAATACATCTTTCAGCCATATGCATTGCTGATGCTTAGTAAAAACTTATATAGTTGACACAATCATATAGAACATCATAGCACACTGAACTTGCATACAAAAAATTCACGCAGGCGGCACAATCAGGATGGAAGCAGTGGATTGCTACGGGAAGGGCTATGTTGAAACCAACGAAGTCGTACATAACGGTTCATCGTCTTTATCAATGACGGAGAAATATCTTGAATGTTGTGCAAAGAAAATAGACAGACAACACAATAAGTTCTGCTAGCACATTAAGTTGACGTACATCCCTTTCTAAAAAAAGTTCAGGTACAAAATTAGAACAGGTCACAATCAAATGTACTGGCATATCAGTGCTTCACACCCATAGCTCGGATTTAACTAGTATCTGACAAGATTCAGTTGTTACCTCAAATTAGAGCACATCAGGCAGCCAGCCCTGCTCTTCTCCCAAAGAAGCAGTGGCCTCCGCCGCGCGATGGAGTAGGCACTGTGCCATCCATCGTTCCGAGCAACACGGGGAAAGTCTGATGTTGACTCCTGTAATGGACGTCGTCGACGGACCCTGGCACCAGTGACGGCGGCAGGACTCCGATTGATGAATTGACCACTTCTTCGACATGCACGAACACTCGATACAGGTACATCCCTAACGTGGTCCGCGGCGGCCTTGGTGGCGACGAATAGTACAACCCCGGTTCCTGCACCGGTATCTCAACACCAATCACCTTCGGTATGGTGGACGGCTTCTTCATCCATGCAATAACCGTCAGAGCCCAGCTATCTGGAGGAACAAACATACTTACGAGCTCACCTCCAAGGTCGTTGATAAGCTCGTTCATGGATTCGCTGTTCCAAGCACGTCGAGGCATGCCGTGGAAGGTAAGCTTTGTTAAAAACTCAAGCTCAGAGGGCACCGAGCCCCATCCTGGGTGCCACCGATCAAAGCTCACTAGTGCGCCATCGCAGAACAAACGCCGGGAAGATTCGAACACACGACTGCAGTCGAAAGTTATCCGGAACCTGACGAAGAAATCAGCCGGTGGCGGACAGACTTCGACGAGCAAGTCACTTATTTGGATTCCGTGCGCAATGCTAAGAGCTTTGACAAGGTCATCCGGCGAGACGGGAGGCCGGTCGCCGTTGATGGTTACCATCACCACTTTGCCGGCAAACTGGTCGTCAAGCGCCGCCATGCCACTATTGAGCGACAGCACGCAGCGACCGAAGGCAGGACGGACCTCAGGATCTCCGGCTCGGAGATCCGCGTTGACCGGCGACATGATAGTGCGCTTGAGTACAGGGAGTATAGGAGGGGGATTTGGGGGAACTGGAGTAGGAATCGAGATTCCAGAGGTGGGGGAGGGGCGGGAGACTGGTGATGAAAAGGTAGCATGAATTTTGAGCACGCGCCAATATGCTCTCGGCGGGCAAGCGCACTAAAACACCGGTGGCGCCCACATGTCGGCCTAAGAGTCCTTATTCTTTCTTTTTTGGAGAGCCCGGCCTTTTTTTCAGGATCTTTTGAGAGCCCGGCCTGAGAGTCATAATTGACCTATTTGGCATTGCGTTACTACTTGGCCCATATTCAACGACACCTCACTGGCCCAAACAAGTGTACATCATCGAAAAGACACTGAGCTCAAATTATATAACTTGAAAAAGGAGATATACTCTGAACACTGGAGAATGGTGATGCCCTCATTTAGCCCACCAGTAGTTCGAGACAATAAACAGTTCGAAACAACGATATATACAACATTCAAACACTGACTAGTGACTACTACTGACATAAACAGCAAGACATGATAGTTCATAAGAAGTCTTGCTACACCACCAAAATGCACCCATCTGCAGCGCTCAGACTCTCGTGATCCACACGAGAATGACATTCTAAACAGAAGCAACTATTACATAGTAAGAGTGACATAGACAAGGATGACCAAATGACAAGGAATATGCATAACAAAAGAAAGAACTACCCATCCATAACCAGCAACAAAGACAACAAAGTCATTCGAAGAGATGATCCAACACCATCATAATTTGCAACCCCGCTTCAGCGACCAGTGATCCGGAGACACCGGTACTCCACCCTTTCGATGCAACAGCCCAATTACCTATCAACCTGAAGGCTCGAACCACATCACTAGCTGTCGTAATTGAGACATCCAAGGATCAAAGTTAATCTAGATGCCTTTGTCATTCTCACCTTCTTTTGGCTGCAGGCTGTATCGTTGACAATCAGGGGAGTTTGCTCCCGAACTCCTAGGGCTCGCCGTGTAGACATAGTTTTCCATAGCAAACAGAGCCTCTCTGCCATCAAGGTCCTTGCCAACGGTGATCTCCTAGTTAATCGGATAATTGAGTTCGAGAAACAGAGAGTGTGAGCCAAGGTTGTTTACCCTCCTCCAACTAAAAAATCCTAAAGGCCCCAACAAGCTGGTATCCTGCTCATAGACGTAACAGCCACTGTCCAGATACTCACGTATTAGACGGTGCTTGTATACAGTGGGGTTTTTGCAATATAACTTTTCCGGCTCATGTGTCCGAATGATCATCAGTCTTTTGCCGTCGTCTGATCGAGCGAGAAACCAGTTGTGCTTCCCTGTTTTTGGCAAAGGTGGTGTGATTACAAAGGGCAGTAACAGTAGGGACACTGCATCATATCAAAAAGGACAGGCATTGTTAATGTAAGATCAACATTGTTCATAGTATGAGTAGGATAATGCAAGAAACAGCATTGATATGTCCCTATTGGAACTGGGAGGAAAATACAGGGAAATGTATACTGGGTTCGAAAATACAGAAGTGCCATGCATGGTTATACTCATGTTATCTCGCAATCGATTCTTCACAGGAAACTACCATGTCATGCATGTTATGTAATCATGTTCTGTCCTCACAAACAAATTCTTCAAGGTAACTAACAGACCATGCATTGTTATATACTCGTGTTCTCTGGGCAAAAATTTTGTGAGGATATTATTCTAGCCATTGATTGCTGAAGGGCGAATATAGGTATGTACACATGGTAAGCATTGCAGGATTTCACTACTTCCAAATATAGAGTTCTCCATATGCACAATTACTTCCCTAATGTATGGTTAGATGAAACCAACAGTGTGGTGCATGTTTCTACATCATGAAAATGAGGAAACTAACATGAGAGGAAACAACTTACAAGCGTCGTCCCAGCAATACGTGGTGCCATCTGCTTTGTCGATCGCGTAGATGATGCCATTGTGTTCAATAGCATCACAGAAGTGTGTATCAGCTTTGACGATGATCCACTGCGAGCCGAGTTGTCTCCAGCTAAAGAAGGCACCGGCATAAACATAGGCGAGTCCGCGGTCGAACAAGGCAATTAGCTTGAAGTCTGCATAATTCGCATGTCGTGTGGGCACTTGGCAGATTATAATCTTCTGCAAAACAAGGTCCGTCCAACTGATGTAGTAATCTAGATGACTTGGACCGCGATGGTAATACTCTATATAATCCAATGGAGGAAGGATAATCTCATGGGAGGTCTAGAAGTTCACGAGCACCAACTTTTTACGGTCTTCTCTGAAGGCACCGTCCAGTGGGAGTTCATGCCGACCCAGTACATACCTGCCAAGAAGTTTTGGGCGATGGTGATCGGATCGATGTCGAGGGAAATGATGTACGACAACCCACTACATACCTGCAAAGAAGTTTCGGCTAATGGAGATCGGATTGAAGTCGAGGGGCATCATGCACGCCTCCGTATCATGGTGAGCGAATCTCGCAAGACCAGATAGCAGCAAGCAGGGTGTCTTGAAAAGCTTAGGCCTTGCTTCGACGATGGTCGTGTGCATGTCCGTCGAGCATGCAGCCAGCCGCAGGGCGCTCAACATATCCATACACGAACAACAGAGGTCGAGGATGTCACTGGGGAGATTGCTCCAATCGCGGCTCATATGGATGCTGCGCGGTTCGCGTTCGGCCATGGTGGGGTTTGGAAGGGGGCTTGATTTACGGGGGAGAAGGATGTCGGTGCTGGAGCGGCTAGCGAGGGAATAGTGGTACTGGGGAGGCGAGTGAGGCGACGGTACATGGGGGCACAGTGAGATGGAGACGGAGAAGGAGATGGAGATGGAGTGGTGCTATGGGAGCGGAGAGGGAGACGAGGCGAGGCGCCAATGTGCTGTACAGCGGCGGTGATAGACTGTGCTGTGCATAGGGTGAGGCTGACTTTGGTAACCCGAACACGCCGCCTGGACTAGTGTCAGGTGCAGGGTGTTGTCACTTCACTGTGAGGACCAGATGAATAGTATTTTGACCATCAAGTGTACCACAGTTGTACTACTACTACTACTACTAGTAGTAGTAGGTACATGAGTACTCCAGTATTGTATAGCGTAAATAGGTCTCCCGTGCTAGCATGCCTGTTCACTTCATCGTTCAGGTATCATCCATATTGCGAGCAGAACCAAATTCTCGTGCATGCCCAATCAACGCTCTGCCGCGATGCATGCAGTGGTCATTCTGGTGCATCAAGGACGGCATACAGATCGTTCCACACTTGAGAAGAGGAAAAATGGAAAGGTAGGACGCGGAAGAAGAGGAAGAGAACGCTGGCTAACGAGGCTGGGAGGGGATCGAGCAGGAAGTTAATGCTCCACGCCAGGCCTCCTTTGGTTCATAGGATTGAAAAATTATAGGAATAGAAAAGTCATAGGAAATGAGATGACATGCATCTCAAATCCTATGCATAGGAATAGAAAAGGAGATGCCCTTTGATTCACACCATAGGATTTTTTCCATTGAGTCTAGGCTAATGTTTATTTTCCTATGAAATGTGGAGGATAGGAAGAATTCCTCCATAGGAATAGGATTTCATTCCTACAAACCAAAGAGCTCTGAAGGAATTTTTCCTATAAAAATCCTATCCTATGAAAACCCTACAAAATTCCTCCAAACCAAAGGAGGCCTAAAGGTTTTGGGAAAACCTGATTTTCATGAGGTGACTTATACTCACCTAAATGGAGGGAGTATTCCTTAACCAGAGAATGTTGTGTCTCCCACTCACGCGCTCAAAAAAAAACTACGACACATTTTTATCTGTTTGCATAGGTCCCACCTATCAGGAAGGATGGGCACGTACACGAACAGGTACGACTCATCAGTCTACCCGCATAGCCTTTTCATTTAGTCTACCTAGCCGTCTAATCAACTGCCTGCACGCCACTTATCCCATTTACTCCTTCTCCATCGGGAACCGATTCTCCTCGGCTTCTTCACCTCCCCTTCGTCTTCATTTGCATCCAAACCCCACTGTGTTCACATTGTTTTAACCTCTTTAAATAATCATCTACTACTTCAGTTAGACTAGCCATCTAATCCTAATTCTCCAAACCATAGCCCTCCGTTCCAGCGGTTCCAAATGGCAAAAGAGATCGAGATGCAGGTTTTTAGCATCCAACATGTCCTCGTCGAAGGCTCGATGCGCATAGTTGCCACCGTCACCGTCCACCCAAGGGTTGTTCGGCAGTGGATCAACAATGTATCCAACTCCCTCGAAAAGGTAGAGATGAGGGTCATCGGTCTCGACGCAAAGTACACGGAGCGTGCCCCTGGGAAGATACAGCGCGCCGCCGTCCTTCAGCTGTGCCTCGAAGATGATGTTTTTGTGTACCACATCATACACTCGCCCTCCATACCAGGTGAGCTTCACGATTTCTTGTCTTGGGAGGACGTATACTTCTATGGGGCAGCCATCGAAGGGGACGAACAGAAGCTGGAGCCGTACATCCTTGATTTGAAAAGCATCGCTGACCTACAAACCAGAATCAAAATTCCTGTAGAAGTTTGTGATAAATAGACACCATCCCTATTCGACGTAGCAAATTTTGTGATCGGTACAAATCTTCAGAAGGGTGACGAGACGGTGGCATTAAGGTCGTCTAGATGGGAGAATTATCCCTTGACGTACGAGCAGATAAAATATGCTGCCATCGATGCCCGTGTGAGTTTCGAGATAGCTGCAAGGTCCAAAGAGCTTGTTGCGAAACCGTCTCCCACAGAGAAGAAGAAGAAGAAGAAGAAGAAGAAGAAGAATAAGAAGAAGAAGAAGAAGAAAGGGCTGCACCAGCAGGAGGGCATTATGGATGGATGAACTATTTCCTCTCTTGTAAAAAAACTTATTCCGTCTCGGTGTATATTGATATAGATGGACTATTTCGATGGTGTGCATGTCTTTGGAACAGAGTAGTAGCATGGGTCCGCTTGACTATAAGGAACTATTTATCCGCATATATAGCTTTCTCTGCTACTCCTTCCAATGATCGGTATGCAGTGCATGTGTCCGTAGACATGACAGCTTGTCCATGGAAGTTCAACTACGGCGACCATCACGTTTCATCTCGCGATTCCCACGACGCCTCTCCAACCCATGCCACCACGCCCCCCGACGTGCGCCTCACCCCTCTTGGCCGAACCGCCCCTCTGCCTTTGTGTGCATGACATGTGGGCCACCTAAAATGCGGCGAGCATCAAGTTTCTACCACAGCCACCCGCGATTCCCACGACGCCACTCGAACCCATGAAACCACACGTCCCCCGACCTGCGGCTCACCCCTCTTGGCCCTACTGCCCCTCTGCCTATGGGAGCATTACATGTGGACCAGTCACCTATCGGGTCCACATGTTATTGACTCAAAGGTAGGTGTAGTAAGGCGCTGAAGCTCAGTCCCGACGGCCCTGAGAGGGAAATGTAACTCCTGCGCCAGGGCTTGTGGTGCTCCCGCAGCACGAACTCATGCCAAACTCGAGATTTGTTTCTTTACTATACATGCACGCAACGATTTAATGGACATTGTAATCTCAACATGTGATGGGGAGCTCTAAATTTGAATTTGAAACTTACAAAATGAAAAGATTCAAAACAAATAAACTGGGAGAGAGGGAGTATATCATAGGATGTGTCCCATACAAAATAAGTTCCCTGGTTTGTCACCGCGAAGATGCGGTTAGAAATGTCTTCCTACTCGTACGGCATCAAATCGTCCGCAGACAGCATGGTCTGCCTTTGACCGCCATGTGCAAGGTTCGTGCTTTCTTATTCAATCTCACCGTGGTTCCATCGTACCAATTCATGTTGTGGCCCGTTGCATGGCTGATCCCAATGTTGGACAAAGGTTCTACGGGAACGGTGTCACTGTTGTAAATGTTGTGCAAATTCATGTTAGTACCCTCCCGTACATATGCAAGCTAATCTCCACTCACACCGAGCCTAACCTGTGAAACAGTGGGCAGGGGGAGAATTAGGAAATGGACACGGAAGTAGTCTTTAGAATGCATTTACTACATGATCAAACTCATCTTACCTGCTCATCGGAGGAAATCCGAGTGCCCCTCAACATCGGCATCTCAAGGGGCGTCAACTTGCAACTACGGCCACGCCGCGCTGGAGAGACCCCCAAGGAAACATCCTCGTGCGTTCCACGGAACATCAAGATGCATTTGTAAGTTTATCTTGTGAGAGAAAAGGATGAACAAGGGAAGGCCTCTAAAGATAGAGATGGACACTACTACTACCAATGTGCTGGCCCGTGCATTGCAATGGATCCAAAGTAGTAGAATAATACTTGTTCACATGCTTGAAATATAAACACTCTAGTTTTGATATACATGTCTTAGCAGACATGACAGCTTGTCCATGGAAGTTGAACCACGGCGACCATCACGTTTCTTGTTTCTACCACTACCACACCCACGCGATTCCCACGACGCCGCTCCAACCCACGGCACGACGTCCCCCGGCGTGGACATGGATCCTCTGACGTGGCTATCATTGCCATGCCCTGCCTTTTCTTCGCTGACAGGTGGGACCCACGCTTATGGGTCCCACATGTCAGTGACAGAATGGTAGGATTGTTCGCGTCAGGGGATCCTCATGCCCCCGACATGCCCCTCATCCCTCTCGGCCCCACCGCTCCTCTGCCTTTGTGTGCATGATATACTCCTAATATATTACTCCCTTCGTACCTAAATATTTGTCTTTTTTGAGATTTCAAATGGACTATCACATACGGATTATATAGACATATTCTAGTGTTTCTAGCAAGATGCCCGTGTGTTGCACGAAGTTGATGGAAAAGGTAAGCACAACTTATAAATTGACGGATCGAGTACTAGTTACAGTGATGCATATAATTAAGCAAAGGGATCGCACATGTCGGTATTGACTGGAACGAGAATGCAACAGCATAATAAGAATTAAGGCCACGATGATGCGATCGCAGTGGTGGTTACAGAAGGCAAGAAGAAAGATGGATCCACGAATGTACGACCTCCTCCTCCTCAACTTAGTGCGTCGGGCCACCGACCGGCGGCTAAGGAGCGGCGGCTTTTGTGGCGAGGTCGAGGTGCTTCCCAGCAAAGGCATCCAAGGCTTCCAGCCGGTTGAGGAAGGCCAACCTCGTAGCGTCCTCACTGGCATTGTAGATACCTATGTACATGATTTGCTCGTACACGTGGATGTGTAGGTCGACGAATTCTTCTAGGGCGAGGCGCCTCGCAGCGAGCGCGACCTCCAGGTGGACATTCTTCGTGGCGTCGGCGGGCAGTCGCAGGGCCACCAGTGCTTGAAAGAGGTTCCGGCCATGGAGGCCGATTAGGGTGGCAGGCAATGAGGAGCCCGGGTGTCAGGACCCCGACTCAATGCCACATCGATCTAGCATGTAACACCTCATATCACTTTGCGGCCTCACGCTCGGTATTCCCACGGGTGTCGCCTTACCTTTGCCCGGGACCGTTTGCGTCTTTTGGCACACGTATATGATAGTGTCGCTAGCATCCATATGATAAGGAGCCCGGGCTGACATGGCTAGTCGTAAACCCAAAGTGGCACAGACTTACGGGGACAGGCATCCATGACCCAACATCAAATGTGTCGGTCATTAGCGAGTGAATCCAGGCTGTAGCACTGGGCTAGCAGGACTCCGGTGAACCGGGTTGTAGCAGGCTAACAGGACTCCGGTATTCATCGCGTGACATTTCCCCGAAGGGACAGACACAGGAACGAAGAAGGACACATGCCGGCCAGCCTAAGTGTTCCGGAGCAGTAGCAAGCTACCATGGCTCGGTGGAAACACTAGGAGACATTTCCCGGTAAGAGAGGCTACTAAGGATAAACAACTAGTTAGTCAGATCCCACACATACCAAGCATTTCAATAACATACACACAATATGCTCGATATGTGCAATACAACATGGTATCACAAAATGACTTTACGACTCAAGTAGTTTATCCATTAGGCTCCGAGGAGCGAGATATTACAAACAGGGGTCTCATGACCCAACACTCAGAGCATACAAGTCAAAGCACAAGCGGAAGCTATCATGTCTGAGTACAGACATCTATAAATGAAAAAGGCTGAGAAGCCTGACTATCTATCAGATCCTGCCGAGGGCACAAGATCGTAGCTGAGGTATCAAGCTAAACGTCGAAGTCCAAGCGGAACTACTAGTGAGACTGAAGTCTCTCTGCAAAACATAAAATAGGCAAACGTGAGTACAAATGTACCCAGCAAGACTTACATCAGAAAACTAACTACATATGCATCATTATCAACAAAGGGGATGGTGGGGTTTAACTGCAGCAAGCCAGCTTTGACTCGGTGGCTATCCTGAACTACGACTGCAATGTAACTCTTTTGAGGTGGCGCACACGAGTCCACATATTCACCATATCAATACACCACTATGGATCCGCTCCCGTCTCCCTACGAGAACGCCATCCATAGCACTCACACTTATCTTGCGTATTTTAGAGTATCCACTTTCACTTGTCTATGAACTGATATAAGCAATCCAGAAGTCCTTTTCCGCGGACACGGCTATTCGAATAGATGATATTAACCCTGCAGGGGTGTACTTCTTCATACATGTTTCCACCACTTAGCGTCTGCACACGACATGTGCTCGGCAGACTTCAAGCGAAAGCCAACGTGGGTGTAGAACACGACCTACCTAAACACTCAAGTCTCTAGTCCAGGTTTATCGCCTATTCGGGTTCCATCCATGAGGAGATCCGGCCGGAGTTTCGCTCACAGCCCCAAACGATGTGAACAGGGTTCCCGAGATACCAAACGGGCATCCGGTACACCGTGCCACGTACCTACCGCATCACAGCCCACCCCTACGGTCAGCGCTGTCCACGGCCTCCAGTAAGCTACAAACACCAGAAACTACTTGCAACTCCTGGACAGAGGACAAGGGTGAATAAGAAGTCGAGCGGGGTCATATTTCAGGGCCCAATGTATGGTAGTAACTGAATCATGGATCACAAACACAGAACTCAGTTCCTGAGGACGGCTTCAATGAGACAACCCACCATGTACTCCTACATGGCCTCTCACCGCTACCTTTACCAAATCGTGTTCACACACTTAGCTCACACACAGTAGGACATGTTCACACGCCTCTGATTCATCCCCGATGAATCAGACCTGACTCAACTCTAAGCAGTAGCAGGCATGACAAACAATCATGAATGAGTAGGCACAACAGGGCTCAAACAACTCCTACTCATGCTAGTGGGTTTCATCTATTTACTGTGGCAATGACAGGTCATGCAGAGGATAAAGGGGTTCAGCTACCGCAGCAAGTAACAGTTGAATCGTTGTTGTCCTAATGCAGTAAAAGAGAGAGCAGGAGCGAGAGAGTGGGATTGTATCGGAATGAACAAGGGGGTTTTGCTTGCCTGGCACTTCTGAAGATAGCATTGAGTCTTCATCAGTGTCAATCATCACATCATCGGTATCACGTCTATCGAGAGGGGACTATTACCGGCAACACAGAAGGGAACACAATCAATGCAATGCACAATATGATGCATGATCATGACATGGCAAAACGAATGTGTTTTGGGCTAATGCAACTAGCAACAGATTAAATGAAGTTGGTTTGAATATAAGATTCAAATTCAAACTCCATATGTGATTATTTAAATGCCATTTATTTGTTTTGTCCAAAACAGAGGACAAACATTGTTCAAACATGCATGAAAATGGTACAGATGGATTCCTTGAATTTTTCTGATAATTTTTCATATATAAATTATTTAATTTGGAGTTACGGTTAATTTTCTATGATTTATTGAAGTTTTAGGCATTTTCTGGAATTAATAAATCATTTAAGAATTATTTAAATTCCAGAAACATTTACTGCGTCAGCAGTGCGTCACCGTGACGTCAGCAGGTCAACAGACGCTGCTGCTGGTCAAACCTGACGTGTGGGGGCCACACGTCAGTGACACAGGGTTGTTTTAACTCACTGACAGGTGGGACCGGTCAACGGCCACGTCAGCTAGGTCAAATCCGACGCGTGGGGCCACTGTGGTTAACTTAAACTAAACAGGGGGTTAACCGTGGTTAGTTAAGGGCGTGGGGCCCATATGTCAGTGAGAGATAGGGCTGTTAGCAGGGTCATTAGCGACTAAGTAAGTGCGCCACGTCGGCGTCACCGGAGACCAGCCGGCGGCGACCAAACCCGGGGCGGCAACACGCCGGAGTTGCTCGGGTTTCGCGTACAGACAGCGGTTTGAGCCGCGGTTGATCTCTACGGACGCGTCGTGGTGAGGCGCGTCGTTTGGTAGCAGCGGGAGGTGCTGAGGTGGTCGGAATCAGCAACGGCGGCGAGCGAGGCGGCGGCCGGAGCTCGGGTGGGTGCGGGGTTAGCGCTGCGGCTTACAAACGAGCTAGCTGCCACGATAGCGTTGCTTCACGGGTCGTTGCGAGTGCAACGGACGCACACGCGGGGCCATTTGGTCACCGGGGGTTCGCCGGCGACGAGCCCGCGTGGCGACGGCTACGGTAAGCAAGGGGGCGGCGGCTACAGCAAACAAACGAAGGCGGGATTAGGGGGAAGAGGACCGGGGGCTCACCACGGTCACGAAGAGATGCTCGGCGAGGTCGGGGACGGTCCGGAGCCGGCGAATTTGACGAAAATGGCCGGCGGGTCCGAGGTAGAGGACGACGGCGATGGTGGCGATGCAGGGCTTCCGGAGGGCTGTGGATCGGTGGGGAGGGAGAGGGGGTCGGGGCGGAGATCCCTGGGGCGTCAGTGAGGCGTGGGGAGCACGGTGGCTGCGGCAATCGGCGTCGGTGGCGGCGGCTCCGCTCGGGTCCGAGGTGCGGAGCGAGAGGGAGAGAAGGAGAAGGGGATGAGCACGGGAGGGAGTTGAGAGAGGCCTGAGGGGGTGCGTGGCATCCTTAGCCGATCCGGGGCGGGGCGGTAAGCAGGAGGTGGCTCGGGCGCGTGCGCGCGCGCTCCGGCCACGCGCCTCTGTCCTACTGTCCCGAGGAGGAAGACGACAGGGAGGGCGCTGGTGGGCTGGGCCGGCCAGGTGGGGGGGGGGAGCTGGGCCGGCTGGTGGGCTGCACGGGTGAGGCCAGGTAGGCTTTACTCTCTCTGTCTTTTATTTCTGTTTTGTTTTGTTTTTTTTATTTAGTTGCCATTGTTTTGAATTTAAACAAATTCAAACAATGCCAAAAACTCCTCTGAATATTTTATATTGCTAGATGGACTTTTCCAAAAGCTTATAAAATATTTCAGGGGTATTTGAAATTATATTCTAATTATATGAATATAATTCAAATTCAAATAGCTAATGAATTAAATCCAAAGTCCCAAAAATAAATCCCTAAAAATGTTCAATATTTTGGTTGGGACCAGAACCCTTACCAAAAATTATCAAACATTTAAGAAGAGCCTTTTGGAGCAATGAATAAGATTTCTAGGGTTTTTGCCCCTCTTTTATTTAGGGTTTTTGAGGCTTCCAATATTCCTCAATTCAAGTTTCAAAAATATAGACATGATGCACACATGAAGCTAACCTAGAGCAATGCCAGAAGCTAGGGATGTGACAACTCACCCCCACTAAACAAGAATCTCGTCTCGAGATTCAAGCGTAGGGTAGGATGAAGGGGAAACGCAACTAGTATAATCTTCACGATCCAGGTTGCGCTTCGGATGAACGTTGATTCGATCACCATCATTGTCTTGAAGTCTTGCCTTGAGAAATCCTGTCAACATGACATGGAGGAAAGAAGGGGACTCTAGCAGGGTCGATCTCCTCGAAGATCGAACAACTCAGGATTAACTCACGGAATGAGACATAGAACCATCTCTCGGGTTGAGACACGAGATACACATCAAGAGGGGTGGAAAGAAACGGATGACGAAGGTTCACTAGGTGGACAACAATTCCACACTTAAAAAGGTGGTAAACGATTGTCAACGTAGCGAGGAGTTGAGTTGCCATGAAACCACATCGAGACATCTTAGGAATGGTGACTCGTAGAAATATCTTAAGTGGCAAAAAGAATTACCTTTGATATAGAGATCACTGAGACTCTTTATACCAGCTTAAGGCAAATCATAATCGATCATTTAGAGGGGTTCGGTAGAATGGCATACTCAAACTTGGATGATGTGGATTACCTTGTTGAAGACAACGTAATGGATGATTTTGCTTATCACCGGGAATGGAAGAGACCCATGGTAGAATGGCACATTGGCGGTGCAAGCTAGGAACAAAATGCAAATGCTGGGAATGATTCTGGTAACTGGGGAAAAACCCAACAATAGAGAGTGAATTCACTGTTTGAGAAGGTCATAGCATTGCCGAGGGAACTGAGAGCATCCCAATTAGAGCCGATGATAACACGTAGCGCTTGTGCGTGCTCTCAAGAACTTGAGCATTTCCACATTCATCAAGGTTCTACCAATATCCGTGTCAAGGATTCTGGCAACACAACTTACTACCATGATGAATACCGGTGGAAGATGCCGATGCAAAGGAAGATAACACCTTCTTAGATTTCACCTTGGCGAGGCCAGGGAAACAAAATCTGGATGATCGACCGAGAGACATTTAGCACTCCGCTTCTAATGTTCTCCTTGATGTGCTAGTGTAACCCATTCATAGAAATGATCTGGTATCTAGAACATCAAGTAAAGGTCGGACTTCGGGAACACAAAAATCCATAGGGGCAACTAGGGGGTAAACCCTACGAAATCCCTATGGGGAGGTGCCAACTTCTTCAATCAAGATACTACAATAATAGGTCTTTCGGCCGGGTGTGTTGGCCACGACATCCACTTTACCGGTTATCGCGCGACCAATATTATAATTCTTGGGAAATATTCCAACCATCATATCTGCCTGAGATTCAGATCTAGTTGGTGTCAGAATATTCCAGACCCATCGAGTCTAAGAAGAAAAATGAAGGTTTGCAACACAAATCGACGAGATGACGTTGCGGGATTCTCGGGAGATGAACTACGATAGCAAGCTCCAAAACATGAGCTGGTTCTGCTACTAACATGTGAACACGTTGTCCCAGACAAGCATGAGCACATAGTAGTCTTATAATAAAACACTACCGAGTTCAGGAGGGGGAACCATCAACGAGGGTATCGAGGTCCTTACATAAGTCCGGATTAGCTCTTATGAAGGAACTCCTTCTCCTTGAACAAATCAACCAGTGGCTTGGTGTGCTAGGGATACATATAGATTGAAGGTTGCAAGTCTTCAAACCACAGCATTCTTCACACGTGTGCATGACTGATTTGGAATGATTCCAAAGAAAGCAACATTGACTTTCTCGAATCCACGGCGGCAACTTGCATCAGATGCACATGAATTAAAGGAAGTCACTACCATCATCCAAACATATGCTTCATGAGCTAGCATGAACAAATGCTTTCAAAAATTTCCAACACTAGCTTAATGCTCAACAAAATCATGGAGGAGATAAGGATGTTGTCAATGGGCTCAACAACAATTCATCCGGGTTTCCTTTTAAAAGGAATTCCATAGTTAAGTGAACACGGTGATAGCATTGGTCAGACCAGAGATGTAATGGTGTATGCTCGAGGAATCAACCACGAATAAGACAACATTACGAGCATCGTTGGTACTGATTTGATTTGACGATAGCCCACACTCAAATCAAAGGATTGATAAGACAATAGGTCCAGCAACTGATCACAGGGACCAATCGATGAAGATATCATCTTTCTTCAACACACACTACACAAGAATATCCCTTTGGGACGAACTAAGTTAGGCAAGCTTTTATCTTTCAATTCTCCAGGTTGTTGTCTAGCTTAACCAACTAGCTCAGGGGTATCCAACACGGATTCTTGGAGAAGGGTGGTTTACAGGATAACCCAACTTGATCACGAGCTCAACATAACAGTCAGGTGACAACCCGGTAACACCTGCAAGAAGATATTTGGAAAGTCACGAACCACCGGTATGTTACTAAGCTCGAGAACAATCTTGCTTTTGAGGGCAAGACGATATGATCAAATGAGTGAGGACTTGACAAGATCCTAACTCATCAATCGAAGGGTGCACCGAAATAAGGACTAGGTAGCACGATCAGTCTTAGAAGGATGATTCGAAAACCAACATACTAAGAATGAAATTATTATCCTTTAACTACCAAGCAACAAAGTTGCTAGCAGTATTGATTTCACACGCCATGATTCATTTGTCGGCATTCCGGTTACAATAACACAGGAACCGAGGAATGAACAATGATGGCAAGAAGTATCACTGTACCAAGAGTTCATAGGATGGTGTGCAATTCCTATAACGATCTCGATATAAAATATGTAATACTCCAAGGTAGAGCAGAACCAAAAGCTGGATTGGCATTTGATCTGCGGAATACAACTACTTTGACCCAATCCTAGATATGGAAGAGGTACTGGAGTTTGTTTCTCCTAGTCATTCCGGAATAGAATGGCTTGACAGACCACAAGAGTCATAGGCATCGATGAACGAACGCACGTATACTCTTGACTATCAATTGATAGACGAGGGTCAGAATGCAACTAAAGAGAACAACTCAAAGGAACATATAACTTTCTGAGTTGTGGATGCATAGATTAGTATGTCGAACCAAGTTCAACATATTTCTTCCGGATAACCCATGCAGAAAGGTAGAACTGGCAGAGTCACGATTTATGAATGGAGAACTCCTCAAGAGTACTCTAATTGTGATTTTTTTTTGATCCAATAAACATCTGCCATAAGTAGTTCATGGTATTTGGAAGAAGAAGATACCACGGACTTCAAGGACTATCGCAAAGGTTACTAATATCCTAAAGGCGCTAGCAATTACTATCAACATGAAGTAAGTAGAGTGAATCTCGGGTTCAAGAACCCAGGAATAGAATACCTACTACTAAGTAGCATCACGGGATGCTTTCGAGAATGATGGCCAGAATCATCACACTGGGAACACAAATCATGGCTAAATTACTAGATGATCCCCTAAGACACCTAGGGTCATAATAATATCTCCAACATATATGTCAAGGTAACGGAGTACCTCAATTCACTGATTAGTGTGGTTAATCTGGCCCATGGGAACATTGAAACGGGAAGAAAGGATTTGCAAATGCATCAGACTACTTAGAAAACCTGGGATGACTCGGACAGCATAACGGCTGTAAACGCTCAGAAAAGATTTGAGACATTCACAAAAATGGTGGCATAACCACTCAGAAGCACAATATCAAGATTTCGAGATCAACAATTAACATACAGAAGTACTAGGAACTGAAACGAGGCTTAAGTCCAACAATCTATAAGTCTACGGATTAGTAACACGTGATCCTGATAGAAAGAAGAGATAGCCTAGTTCTTAATCCCCGCAGGAAAGATAAAATGACTTAGATCAGAAGGCATAAGGTATAAGGAGTAAAAAGAGCCTTACGTTCCATCCCACAATCAATTCCCTTATATAACTAAAGAATTTCTAGACTCAACTTCGACCAGTTTGGCTTGGTAATCCTACAGGCAGTCAGGCTCTGATACCAACGCTGTCAGGACCCCGACTCAATGCCACATCGATCTAGCATGTAACACCTCATATCACTTTGCGGCCTCACGCTCGGTATTCCCACGGGTGTCGCCTTACCTTTTCCCGGGACCATTTGCGTCTTTTGGCACACGTATATGATAGTGTCGCTAGCATCCATATGATAAGGAGCCCGGGCTGACATGGCTAGTCGTAAACCCAAAGTGGCACAGACTTACGGGGACAGGCATCCATGACCCAACATCGAACGTGTCGGTCATCAGCGAGTGAATCCAGGCTGTAGCACTGGGCTAGCAGGACTCCGGTGAACCGGGCTGTAGCAGGCTAACAGGACTCCGGTATTCATCGCGTGACATTTCCCCGAAGGGACAGACACAGGAACGAAGAAGGACACATGCCGGCCAGCCTAAGTGTTCCAGAGCAGTAGCAAGCTACCATGGCTCGGTGGAAACACTAGGAGACATTTCCCGGTAAGAGAGGCTACTAAGGATAAACAACTAGTTAGTCAGATCCCACACATACCAAGCATTTCAATAACATACACACAATATGCTCGATATGTGCAATACAACATGGTATCACAAAATGACTCTACGACTCAAGTAGTTTATCCATTAGGCTCCGAGGAGCGAGATATTACAAACAGGGGTCTCATGACCCAACACTCAGAGCATACAAGTCAAAGCACAAGCGGAAGCTATCATGTCTGAGTACAGACATCTATAAATGAAAAAGGCTGAGAAGCCTGACTATCTATCAGATCCTGCCGAGGGCACAAGATCGTAGCTGAGGTATCAAGCTAAACGTCGAAGTCCAAGCGGAACTACTAGTGAGACTGAAGTCTCTCTGCAAAACATAAAATAGGCAAACGTGAGTACAAATGTACCCAGCAAGACTTACATCAGAAAACTAACTACATATGCATCATTATCAACAAAGGGGATGGTGGGGTTTAACTGCAGCAAGCCAGCTTTGACTCGGTGGCTATCCTGAACTACGACTGCAATGTAACTCTTTTGAGGTGGCGCACACGAGTCCACATATTCACCATATCAATACACCACTATGGATCCGCTCCCGTCTCCCTACGAGAATGCCATCCATAGCACTCACACTTATCTTGCGTATTTTAGAGTATCCACTTTCACTTGTCTATGAACTGATATAAGCAATCCAGAAGTCCTTTTCCGCGGACACGGCTATTCGAATAGATGATATTAACCCTGCAGGGGTGTACTTCTTCATACATGTTTCCACCACTTAGCGTCTGCACACGACATGTGCTCGGCAGACTTCAAGCGAAAGCCGACGTGGGTGTAGAACACGACCTACCTAAACACTCAAGTCTCTAGTCCAGGTTTATCGCCTATTCGGGTTCCATCCATGAGGAGATCCGGCCGGAGTTTCGCTCACAGCCCCAAACGATGTGAACAGGGTTCCCGAGATACCAAACGGGCATCCGGTACACCGTGCCACGTACCTACCGCATCACAGCCCACCCCTACGGTCAGCGCTGTCCACGGCCTCCAGTAAGCTACAAACACCAGAAACTACTTGCAACTCCTGGACAGAGGACAAGGGTGAATAAGAAGTCGAGCGGGGTCATATTTCAGGGCCCAATGTATGGTAGTAACTGAATCATGGATCACAAACACAGAACTCAGTTCCTGAGGACGGCTTCAATGAGACAACCCACCATGTACTCCTACATGGCCTCTCACCGCTACCTTTACCAAATCGTGTTCACACACTTAGCTCACACACAGTAGGACATGTTCACACGCCTCTGATTCATCCCCGATGAATCAGACCTGACTCAACTCTAAGCAGTAGCAGGCATGACAAACAATCATGAATGAGTAGGCACAACAGGGCTCAAACAACTCCTACTCATGCTAGTGGGTTTCATCTATTTACTGTGGCAATGACAGGTCATGCAGAGGATAAAGGGGTTCAGCTACCGCAGCAAGTAACAGTTGAATCGTTGTTGTCCTAATGCAGTAAAAGAGAGAGCAGGAGCGAGAGAGTGGGATTGTATCGGAATGAACAAGGGGGTTTTGCTTGCCTGGCACTTCTGAAGATAGCATTGAGTCTTCATCAGTGTCAATCATCACATCATCGGTATCACGTCTATCGAGAGGGGACTATTACCGGCAACACAGAAGGGAACACAATCAATGCAATGCACAATATGATGCATGATCATGACATGGCAAAACGAATGTGTTTTGGGCTAATGCAACTAGCAACAGATTAAATGAAGTTGGTTTGAATATAAGATTCAAATTCAAACTCCATATGTGATTATTTAAATGCCATTTATTTGTTTTGTCCAAAACAGAGGACAAACATTGTTCAAACATGCATGAAAATGGTACAGATGGATTCCTTGAATTTTTCTGATAATTTTTCATATATAAATTATTTAATTTGGAGTTACGGTTAATTTTCTATGATTTATTGAAGTTTTAGGCATTTTCTGGAATTAATAAATCATTTAAGAATTATTTAAATTCCAGAAACATTTACTGCGTCAGCAGTGCGTCACCGTGACGTCAGCAGGTCAACAGACGCTGCTGCTGGTCAAACCTGACGTGTGGGGGCCACACGTCAGTGACACAGGGTTGTTTTAACTCACTGACAGGTGGGACCGGTCAACGGCCACGTCAGCTAGGTCAAATCCGACGCGTGGGGCCACTGTGGTTAACTTAAACTAAACAGGGGGTTAACCGTGGTTAGTTAAGGGCGTGGGGCCCATATGTCAGTGAGAGATAGGGCTGTTAGCAGGGTCATTAGCGACTAAGTAAGTGCGCCACGTCGGCGTCACCGGAGACCAGCCGGCGGCGACCAAACCCGGGGCGGCAACACGCCGGAGTTGCTCGGGTTTCGCGTACAGACAGCGGTTTGAGCCGCGGTTGATCTCTACGGACGCGTCGTGGTGAGGCGCGTCGTTTGGTAGCAGCGGGAGGTGCTGAGGTGGTCGGAATCAGCAACGGCGGCGAGCGAGGCGGCGGCCGGAGCTCGGGTGGGTGCGGGGTTAGCGCTGCGGCTTGCAAACGAGCTAGCTGCCACGCTAGCGTTGCTTCACGGGTCGTTGCGAGTGCAACGGACGCACGCGCGGGGCCATTTGGTCACCGGGGCTTCGTCGGCGACGAGCCCGCGCGGCGACGGCTACGGTAAGCAAGGGGGCGGCGGCTACGGCAAACAAACGAAGGCGGGATTAGGGGGAAGAGGACCGGGGGCTCACCACGGTCACGAAGAGATGCTCGGCGAGGTCGGGGACGGTCCGGAGCCGGCGAATTTGACGAAAATGGCCGGCGGGTCCGAGGTAGAGGACGACGGCGATGGTGGCGATGCAGGGCTTCCGGAGGGCTGTGGATCGGTGGGGAGGGAGAGGGGGTCGGGGCGGAGCTCCCTGGGGCGTCAGTGAGGCGTGGGGAGCACGGTGGCTGCGGCAATCGGCGTCGGTGGCGGCGGCTCCGCTCGGGTTCGAGGTGCGGAGCGAGAGGGAGACCAGGAGAAGGGGATGAGCACGGGAGGGAGTTGAGAGAGGCCTGAGGGGGTGCGTGGCATCCTTAGCCGATCCGGGGCGGGGCGGTAAGCAGGAGGTGGCTCGGGCGCGTGCGCGCGCGCTCCGGCCACGCGCCTCTGTCCTACTGTCCCGAGGAGGAAGACGACAGGGAGGGCGCTGGTGGGCTGGGCCGGCCAGGTGGGGGGGGGAGCTGGGCCGGCTGGTGGGCTGCACGGGTGAGGCCAGGTAGGCTTTACTCTCTCTGTCTTTTATTTCTGTTTTTTTTTGTTTTTTTATTTAGTTGCCATTGTTTTGAATTTAAACAAATTCAAACAATGCCAAAAACTCCTCTGAATATTTTATATTGCTAGATGGACTTTTCCAAAAGCTTATAAAATATTTCAGGGGTATTTGAAATTATATTCTAATTATATGAATATAATTCAAATTCAAATAGCTAATGAATTAAATCCAAAGTCCCAAAAATAAATCCCTAAAAATGTTCAATATTTTGGTTGGGACCAGAACCCTTACCAAAAATTATCAAACATTTAAGAAGAGCCTTTTGGAGCAATGAATAAGATTTCTAGGGTTTTTGCCCCTCTTTTATTTAGGGTTTTTGAGGCTTCCAATATTCCTCAATTCAAGTTTCAAAAATATAGACATGATGCACACATGAAGCTAACCTAGAGCAATGCCAGAAGCTAGGGATGTGACACCGGGCGCGCGGGCTGGAGGAGTACGGCGATGTCGTCCACGAGCTTCTTGATGACGGTGAACTTGTTGCTGGTGTCAACGATCATCTGTTCCAACTGAGAGTCGTAGTTGGCGTCGACGGCGGCCATCCACCAGCCGGTCTCCAACACCGTCTGGAGACGATCCTCGGCGCCATGCCGCAAGGCGGTGTTGTGGACCATCTGGCGCAGCCGCTGGCCGCTCACGCGCATCACCGCCATGGGTCTGGAGTGAGCTCTTTTGCGCTTAGTGTAGGTTCTTAGGCAAATGCTTAGGTGCGTACGATGCGGTAGATGCATTGGAATGGAGGGGCACCTTTATATGAGGGCAATGAGGGCAAACTGCGTTGCATTCACATCGTGCAACCTCTTTTCCCAGACCTCCTCCCATTACTTCCCTCATGCATTAATTGAGGAGGATGCATTGGCTGTTCAACATATCGGGAACTGCTACTCCCTCCCTCGTCTGCATTAAAGCCGTATCGGGAACTGCACCGCCCGCTTTCAAATCGAATACTCCCTTGTTGTAGTATGAGTGACTAAGTGATGACTATGTATAACACGCCAAACATCAGATAGCCTAACGCACCGTGTTAAATCTCCAAGGGCACGACCGCACGAGCGACGCGACGGTCATGGTAGGCACGACCATGATACGGGCTGCTGGCAGCCCTTGGATCTGAGATCAAACGGTCGCATGCTAAGTTGCTGAAAATTTGTAGAATAACCCTCCAGGATAGGATATTCACCCATAGGTCTAGAATCACGCCATGCAACCGTTCGATCTCAGATCAAAGGGCTCTCGGAAGCCCGTATCATGGGAGAATGGAAAGCCACTACCTTGCAGTTCGCACGCTGGCAGTTCGCTCCTACTCGTCCCCGCACGTCCTTCAATACTACAGCGGTTCGCTCCTAGTCGTCCCGTCCATTCACATTATGGCAGTTCCACTAATCCTAACCCTCCTCCCAAATCCATGGCGTCCCAAATCTCCAGGATCGGTGGTGAGTACAAGGTTAGAACCATCACCGGCGATGAGTTCAACATCATCTACACCCGTTCTTCCGTGACGGTGAAAGGATGCCTTTCTCGCTTCAGACGCATGTTCGAAAACTCAGATGATGAGTGGGTCGCTGGGCTAGATGTTGAGTACACCACAGTCCTGGGACGAGAGAAGGATCTAAATGACGAAGAGAGGAAGAAGCCCGCCATGATCCAGGTTTGCGTGCATGACTTATGCTTGGTCTACCACATATGCCATGCCGACATTGAGTGCCAGGATTTTAAGGACTTCCTCGGGAGCAACCTAGTCAAATTCGTTAGTGTAGACTTTGGTAACGACAAAGAAGTCTTGCATCGGGTAGGCCTCGTTGTAGGCAACACCTTCGACCTCCAGAAGAATCGGCTGGTGTCCTCTCTTCAGCCTTCAATGCTGACCCTGGCAGGAGCCATGCTTCATCCTTCATACGGTAAACTGGAGAAACCTCCATACACATTTCATCGTCATGCATGGCAGCGGAATGTACTAGATATAGACCACATCCAGTACGTTGCAATGGATGGCTACCTTTGCTTCAATATCTACAAGGGTTGGATGAAGAGCAACAGCCAAGTGTGCGGTTCAAGCAAAGAAGTATCGGCCAAGAGGAAGAGGGACAAGGATGAAGTCGAGGACATGGACGAGGACTCCGAGTAAGGTGGCAGTGTCGTTGCTCATGGTGGTTCTAATGCAGTGTCTACCGGAATAGTTGCAAAGTTTAATTTTAGGTGTGCTTAATTTAATTTGAGGGGTGTGTTGTGCTGAGCCCCCAGCAGAACTATGTTATGTTTCTTCTTGTTACTTTAACTCTTTAGTACGTACATACAAGTATTTCTTACATTTCATCTTTTAGTTGGTACAGTACTACCACTCATTTCTTCATATTATATACGTACAATATATATGGCCAACATCATATAGCCAGCAGTTTAGTTGTCAAAGAATTACAGGGTGCTTAGTTTTGTCAAAGAATTCCAGGGTGCTTAGTTTTATTTGAGGGGTGGGTTGTGCACTTCTGCTGGACACCATTATTGTGACAAGCCTTTTTAATAGTACTATATGCATAATTTGGCGACGAGCGCTCTCTATATGTACCACCTTTTTTATTTCAAGTTTTGCTCTGTGGCGCAATTCATCGATACTACTACTGTACAAAAGTGGAGTATATACATTTTTTAAAAGGCTAGAGGGCGGGGCAGTCTAGATCGGTCGGTTTCATGAGAGGCGAGGGCCTTTGTGATTTGACGGCTCTTTACTGCTATCAAATCGAATAGTATTGCGCCGCCCGCTGCACGCCCGGCGCCTCCATTAAACCCCTCCGTTAAACCCGCATGCAAACCGAGAATCCTACTCCGGCCACACGTCCGTTCATGAGTGGGCTGGAATTAAACGCAACACCGACCGAGCTCCTCCTGTCCGCCCTCAGTTTAAACGAGGCCAGACGCCGGCCAAGCTCCTACCGCCCGCCCTCTATTTACACGAGGCCAGACAGACAGCGGGCAGGAATCGCACCCCTCCGCCACTCCCCCATCTCCTCCTTCACCATTTTCTCCACTCCTCCGATGGCTTCTGATGAGCCGTTCTCTGGCATATTACCCGGCTGGGTGGCCCGCCAAGCCCTCCAGATACAGGCGAGGCCGCTCTGTGCTTCACCAACCTCGCTTGGCCCGACGGAGCCAGTTGCCGCCCCAAGCAGGCGCGTGGTTCAGCAACTCGCCGCTCTAGTTCAGCTCGATGAGGAGTGGCGAGTTGCTCCACGCCGGCACGGCGGCGAGAACGTCGGTACGGGCGCCGTCGCTGTCGTGTTGTACCGCGCCACCAGTGTCTGCGGTGGCCGCGCCTCCCGTGCCTGCGGCAGCGCCATGCAGGCAGAGACAGAAGCCGGGTGCATGGAGAGCGACGAGTCGGTGGCCAGCTTCTCTGTGTCCGCTGCCATCATCGAGGAGAAGTAGAACACTGGAGGCCGCCGCCACTTGGGACCCATGAAGGCCACCGTCGAGGCGACGACCGCGGATTCAGGTGGTTTCTTTGCTGCTTCGTCTCTTCCGAGGACCTTCGTCGACCCCGCAAGTTTCTGACGGACATGAGGAAGACAAAGGGATCTACGGGCGGCCATTTAGATTATGTACTCCCTCTCCAGCTGGTGGGGAATTTTTGTTCTAAGAATGGATAAATTGTATGTATCTACAACTAAAATAAGTCTAGATACATCCATTTCTAGGACAAGTATTTCCGGACGGAGGGAGTATTAATTATACAAGAGAGCCGGATTGGCACCTCTTAGTTCATGTAAATGTAATGAAATCCATGATGTTTATATGAAGATCCGGCTTTTTTATACGAAATCCTTCATGCTTATATGAAATCAGTCCGTGTTTGCACGAATTTCATCTGGTTGGTAAGAGTTGTAAAAATGTATGCCGCTGGCGTTTGATGTCGTCCTCCGGTTAAGGAAGCGGGAGGAAATTTGCCGGCTTCCATTGGAGATGCTCTTTATGCTAGAAATAATAGAGTGACATCCAATCCATTTGAGCTAATTGCCTGTATGATTGTCCCTCTATAAAAAGTTAATTGCATGCACAGTGTACACGTGACTTGCAGGGTGGCTACAGCTTCGTACAAAAAGTTAAAAAGAAACAAGTCCTTCCTTAATCTTGTATTCTAAGTACTCTGTGGGTTCCACTGTCAGTACAGTGGCGAAAGAAGTATATATCAAATAAGTAGAGTAATATATAATATAAAAATATAAAGTTAAAAGACAGAATACGAACTCATGTCATCGCGTTGCGAGCATCCGGCGCTAACTAGCCCAGCACATTTTTGTTGTAGACCATGCTGGAGATATATCTCCATGTCTACTCTTATATATACTCCATTCCTTCCTAAATATTTGTCTTTTTCAGATTTAAAATGGACTACCACATACGGATGTGTATGTAGACATATTTTAGAGTGTAGATTCGCTCATTTTGCTCTATATGTCTTTTCAGGAAGGGGTCAGATTTGTCCTTGATTTATTTATGAGGTATCCAGATGGCACTGCACCGCCAAGAAAAGAGGGTAACATCAAAATTATGGACTACTTTTTTGAGTATGTTGGTAAGGTCCGGTCATAGTAACTTGTTGAAATCTCTAAAAAGACAAATACTCCCTTCGTCCGGAAATACTTGTCATCAAAATGGATAAAAGGAAATGTATCTAGACGTATTTTAGTTTTAGATACATCTCTTTTTATCCATTTTGATGACTAGTATTTTCGGACGGAGGGAGTAGAAAAAGAGTTGGTGATGATGGTGTGCGTGCCATCCTGCAATATAGGCCATCGGATTTATATCTAACGGATAGGAAAGAAACTATGGCAATTTTGCAAAAATATACCCACACGTCTCTCCACATTCGCAAATAAGGCCTTCCCTTTTTCAACCTTTTCTCTCACAAGATAAACTACTCATACAAATGCATCTTGATGTTCCGTGCAACGCACGGGCAGCTAGCTAATTTCTTTTAAAATAGTTGCTGCGATAATTGGGTTGAAGTGATATATTTTATGTCTGCCCCGAATGACTTCAGATTCACTAGTAGTAACAAAGAAAAGGTTGCCTTGTTAATTAATAGAAAACAGGGTGAAAACTATCACATGAGGCCAGTAAAAACAAGGCACACTGGGCTCAGCGTCATCGTCACTACAGCTGTGCGCGCGCGAGAAGTCTACATATCGAGGGGGCTACCGAGCGAGGCACCGAGACACAATGTTTGAGAGAGAAACCAATTGACAGATTATGATCAGATCGAGTTGTCACCCTTCTGCTGTCATTGTTGGGGGGGAGGGAGAGAAAGACGTATTGAGAGTGTGTGCGGTAGACACAGAGGCACAACTAGCGTGTGTGTGTGTGTGTTTGAAAGAGGAGTAGATAGATTATTATCAAGATCGATGTGCCACCCTACTCCTTCGGTGTCGGGTAGTGTGTGTGTGTATGTTTGAGAGAGAAGCCAGTCGATAGATTAGTATCAAGATTGAGGTGTCACCCTACTCCTTCGGTGTTGGGAAGTGTGGGTGTGTGTGGGGAGGGGAAGTGACACTCACATATCTCTACTCTTATAAAAAACAGAGTTGGTGACGATGGTGTTCCTGCCATCCTGCAATATAGGCCATCCAATTTATATCCGACGGATAGGAAGGAAACTATGGCAATTTTGCAAAAAGATACCCACACCCCTCTCCGCATTTGCAAATAAGGCATTCCCTCGTTCATCCTTTTCTCCCACAAGATAAAATTCTCATACAAATGCATCTTGATGTTCCGTGCAACGCATGGGCATCTTGCTAGTAGGGAGAAGGAGTTTGTGTGACACATATCTAGCTATATTAAGGGATAGGTAGATAGCATATGTGTGAGAGACATTAGTGGCTGTGGGTGGGCGGAATTAAAGGGGTTGGCGTGTTAGACATGGAGAGCGTGTGTGTTTCTATGTGAGAGACTTGTAGGACGGGGTAGAAAGACGAATTTAACCCTGACGGAGGGAGAGAAATACACGAAGTGCACGTGTGTGATTCCGATGCCCACAGGGAAATGAGATATGTATGCGTGTGAGAGAGATTGCACAATTCATTGACGTATCACTATCTAGCGATCGTGGACGTGCATCGCTTGAACATAAGTCAATATCTACTTCGTATCGTGGCCAAATGTACAATATCGATTCAACGCTATAAATATTGGACACTCACATATCACATTTTTTTCTATTTAAATAATCCTTTTTAGTTGTACATGCCAAGTTACAGTGATGTTTCTTCAAACAACCAATGTAGCTATCATGAACATGCACCATTGTTACTCTTGCATTCAAATTCATTAGTCTTGGATGATTTAAGTTTCTATTTTGAAGTAATATATGTAATATTCATATATGAATTCAACGGGTACACAATTTATGAAATGGAGGCTATGTAATCATATGAGGTAACACTTTTAAGTAGCTGACAACAATATCCATTTCTTTTTGTGCTCCTCTACACTAACACGTCAATGCATTATGTTTAAAGTAAATAACCAATGGCACTAAATTATCTATTTACACGAGAAATACATAGGCTGAGTGTTTGATACCTTTTTTGTGAACGCGCCACTACACCTGTACGATTGGCCGCGCCCGTGTGAACGTCCAAGTTATCGGCGCATCATCCTGAGTTATTGTCTTTTTTCTGGGGTGGACTTCACACCGGTTATTAACTGCTGACCCGTGCCCCGTGTACACAGTCTAGCATGACCTTCCCGCTAGCACGGTCCAAAATTAGTTGAAACTGGATACGAACGATCCCGCGGGCGGCAAAATCTCCTGCCTCCTTCTAAAATTTCCGCCACCTTAGTCTTTAGCATGCGAAATCCCCCTTTTGTCCTTGGTGCACGGAGACCAACAGTTACAATACCGCCCTCATCTACATGATAGATCGGGGCTGCTTTGGTAACTTCCGGTTCCCCCACTACACGGCACCCCCATTTCCTCTCCCCCTCCCACAAAAACGACTAACTACACGGCACGCCGTCCGTACTTCATCCCCCTTTCTCCCCTCCCCTCTCGAAACCCTAGACTGCTCATCCACCGGCGTACCATAGCTCATTCACTGCCAGCAGCGTCCACCTTGCTGGATCTGCTTTTGCGGCCGCATCTACCCCTCCCACCTCCTCTAGAAACAAGTAGACTGCTCATCCACCACTGTACCATAGCCCATTCAGTGCCGGCCTTGTCCACGGCGCCGGATCTGCTTCGTCGGTACTCTCGTCAACCGCCGCGCATCTGCAGCGGCTCATTCGTACTCCCCATCGGAGACGCTTCGTCCACACCCCCCGGAGCCGCCCCACCGACGCCCCCGTCGACGGCCTCTGATCCTCTTCGCCGACACCTTCCTCAACCCTACCGGAGCCGCTTCGCCGACACCTTCCTCAACCCTACCGGAGTAGCTTCGCCTATACCATTCTCAACCCTATTGGGGCCGCTTTGCCAACTCAAAAGTCCACGGCCTCAGATCCGCTTCCTCGCACCCTCATCCAACCTACCGGAGCAGCTTCTGACGCCCCATCCACGGCCGCAGATCCGCATCGTCGACACCAACCTTAACCCAACCACCGGAGCAGCTTCTGACACCCCGTCCACGGCCGCAGATCCGCATAGTCGACACCATCCTTAACCCAACCACCGGAGCAGCTTCACCTATGCCCTCGTCCACGGCCATAAATCCGCTTCACCCACACCGTAGTCCACCCTACCGAAGCCGCTCCACAAACACCCTACTCGACGGTTCTAGATCTCCTTACCGGACCCCGACAGCCAACGCAGCGTCATCACCCTCGACGTTTCTAACCTGATTCCCACAGTATGGAGAGATGCCAAGCACCCGCCACGGCCTAGGTACTTGTCACCTTTAAACCCGTCCAACATCACCTGCCCGATGTACTTCAAATATACTAACCGGTCATTGTTACCTGTTATGTAGCTAGAAAAAACTACAAGGGCGATGTTTCTTCTGGATCTAACAGCTTGGCCAACCAAGATCCTGGACTGAGGCATTGCTATGATCTTGTAAGCGCGTCTCTCTCTCTCTTGTATTGTTCTGTGCCTGCCAGCGTGCTTTGCTAGGATTTTCGACCAGTAATCCCTTTGCGTAGACAATGATTTCTACTACTGGCTGCTAAATTAGATATGTAGATGTCATACATGATACTACCTCGTACCTCCGTTCCTAAATATAAGTCTTTCTAGAGATTCCACTATAGGCTACATACGGAGCAAAATGAGTGAATCCACACTCGAAAATGCATCTATATACATCTGTATGTGGTCCATACTGGAATCTCTACAAAGACATATATTTAGGAACAGGGGTAGTACATTACACAAAATGTAGGTGGCATGTAGGAATTCTAGTGCACTACATTAGGCTCCCTTAGAGTGCCTGCTAGTCCAGCATACAGAGTCATGGCTAGTTTATGGTACGCACACAATCGTTAATTGGTGGTTTAAATATGCGCAAGGGATATGCAATGTAGTATCATGTCGAGATGTCTGAAATTAGCCATGTCAACTTGCAGATAGGGTTACACAATGAAAAAGTACAAGATGTATGTGGCAATTTCATGGAACATCGCAAAAAAAGGAGAGGCAGCGGTGAGCCTATACAGTGTGCTATGGTACGTCACTCCTCCATTGCAATCATTGTGACATGTTATTTGTATGCCAGTTCTATTAGCCAAGTTTCTTAGGGACAGTTATTATGAGTTATCCTAAGAAAATAAGCACCTGTGAATATAAGTTCCATGTAATAAGCCAACCAGTTCTTTTCATTGCGTTTTCAACTTATCTTTGGTATGATCAGTGGAAAGTCTAGATTGCATTATATTTTTTTCATTTTGCTGCCCATATGGAAATTAATTTGACTTGCAAACATCACAAATTGAACCCAGTGCAGTAATTAATATGATAGGAAAACAGACCATCACTATTTGCTCAAAATGCAAATAAAAAGATACCATCTACTTGGCACAATCTACTTTGGTCAATGTTTTCCATAGAGATCTCATTGCCTAATTTAAACGAAGAACGCATGACCCACATTTAAATGAAGAACAATTATTTATTGAAATTCGATGGTCCAAGTGGCTGGTTATTATCGTATAGCAGCACCACCTGAAAGCATCATATAGCAGCAGCAGCTCATAGCAACTCATCATACAGCAGCAGTCTGCAATTCATCATATACCAGCAGCAGCTCATAGCAATTCATCATATAGCAGCAACAAGAGCAGCTCATAGCAATTCATCATATAGCAGCAGCAAGAGCAGCTCATAGCAATTCATCATATAGCAGCAGCAGGAGCAGCTTGTAGCAACTCATCATATAGCAGCAGCAGGAGCAGCTTGTAGCAACTCATCATATAGCAGCAGCAGCAGCAGCTCATAGCAATTCATCATATAGCAGCAGCAGCAGCTCATAGAAACTCATCATACAGCAGCAGCAGCTCATAGCAATTCATCATATAGCAGCAGAAGGAGCAGCTGATAGCAATGCATCATATAGCAGCAGCAGAAGCAGCTCATAGCAATTCATCGTATAGTGGATCAGAATGAAAATTTGGCAAAAAAATCAGAGGAGATCCTCACCTTGTTGGATGAGCTCATCCTTCAACAACACCTCAAGGCCATGGCCTGGGAGGAGGGGAGGGGGAATAGGGTGCCTTCTACCGTAGTGTGGCATCAGCCGTAGTTGTGCAGCGCCCGCTGGAGTAGTGCGTTGGACGAACCACTGTGGAGCAGCTGCTGGAGACCATGAGAATGAGGGGCGGCGCTAGAGGGAAGAGAAGCCAGGGAGATTTTCCCCTACCCGCCGGCCATGTAGCCTAGCTGGACATAGCATCGTCGAGAACAAGGCCAGCTGGGACCAGTGGCGACGGCTCGCTGGAGGAACCCTAGTGCTGCAGGCAGGGGATCGAGGTAGACGGAAAGGGGAGAGGAGATGCAAGCGGGCAGGGCAATGAATGCTTGCGTGTTTGTTTTTACTTAAGGGTGAGGTATGACACGGGCGTCAGCAGTTGCATTTTGAGTGTAATATAGGCAGACAACAGAGTCATTTCACTATTCCCCTTCCCTTCAATTTTTAGTGAGGTTCTACCCGAAACACCCCCCTCCAAAGCGAAATTAGTTAAGCCCAAGCCCATAACTCAAAAATGACTTCTTTACATCTTTTATGGCTTATTTTGACAATATGCCCTGAAAAGGTGGAATCGAACTGGCCCTTAACCTGCAATTCAATTTGCGTGCAATGATGAATCACTCCTGCCTGCTATCTGTACATTTAGGCATCATCATACATGGCATAACCTAATACATGTGCATTCCATTGTAGAATCTGGAATATGCAATGTTTATGTTAGTTCATACGTTGCACATGATGTTTAAATGCCCCTTAAATATGGTCAGTCAAGTGATGGTCTTTAAGCCTCCTTCTTTGCTTCTTTTGTTGATATGTAAGATTTGCTCACACTTCTGTTCAATTGCTTGTTTGCATCAGCCAGCCATACTAGGACTGTTTGCTTTGATTACTTGTTGTTCTTGACCTAACACTCTAACAGAGCTTGACAACGATTTAAACACTAAGGGCTGCTGTAGTGGGGCCTTGTCTAACTCATAGGTGACATAAAGGTTTGGCTGTACACTACATTAGGCTCTCCAAGAGTACTTGGAGATCCAGTTCGAACGTATGCCTAGTTTTTACATAGTGCAGACATAGTAAATTCTCATTTCATTGTGTGCAAGTGCAAGAGATGCGGCATGTTTCATTATGTGGTGTTCTTTTGTTATAATCTCATCCTTTTGTGTTCACAGACTGGAAAGTATGCATATTTATCTTCCAAGGAGACGAGTAACTAGTTTGTGTCACCTTGTAGAGGGGGTGCAATGAAGATAAGATTGAGGATTTCCAAGTACAAGATGTTAGGAATGAGCCTTACAAGAGAAGTAGGAGCTATGCTGAGCCTCTTCAACCTACTAAGGTAAGTCACTGTATGCAACTCAACAGTTCAATTCCTTGTTTGTTTCAGGCATAGTTAATTTTCTCTTTTCAATTGCTTTATTTGTCCTCAGCTAATGAGATGCCCAAATAATCATGTCTGATGTTCAGTACTTGTATCACTATTAGTTGACATAATTAAAGGCCTTACCATTTAATTACTCTAACGAAGTGTGACTGAAGCTTTGAAGTCTATTAACCAACTATTATTGCATGAGGCTCACAATCTAGTTTATACTACGCTAATGATTGCATAGTTTTGCCTGTTGTAGTATGTTTGTATGAAACCCTCTGTCGTTCATTATGCTCCCTAAGACTTTAGTTGAGGCACAGAATGGCCAACTGCTTGCTTACTTATACGCAATGTGTTGTCTAAATTTGTAACTTGTATGTGTTTTCAATTGGGCCCCAACATCATGCTCCTCTGGTGAGCTAAGATGGATTTCTGTATGCAGGCTGCACAGACAATCTTTTTTATAATTTTTAAAATATCACCTGCTTATGCTTCATGACGTGTAACATTTTTTTAAGTGACATGTAACATTATTGTTAGTCCTGTTTTGCCATGTAGTACAAAGTAGTGTCTTGTTCGCTTCACTGTTGTAACTATATTTTTGCCCTAGTCATGTGTACTTACAGAAACATTTTAGGATGAAGTGACATCAACACAAAGATCTGCGAGTAGTGCGGCATGGCCGTTACCGAATGATTATGGATTGGAATTGGAATGTGCTGATGTTCTCGAGCATCAACTAGAGGTGGCAAGACAACGTGTACATGATTGTCAACGTATAATCAACAAGTTGAGACTGGACATGCAGGTATTAGATGCAGGAGTCAAAAAATGAAACAAGACACTGAGGTAACCATGAAGGAATTGGAGATTTTGCAGACTGAAATTTGTGCTATCTGAATCCGGCCAATCCTATTTTCTGAAGAGATTATAGTTCAAATGGAGTTAAGTTGATGCGCGTCCATGATGTATGAGCTGTATTTTCCCAGTGTATGTAATTTGCTGGTTGTGTATCTTTATTATCACCTGTGCCGAACCATAATGCCCAGTGGTATATCGGCTGTAATTTCTTTATTGTATAGTGTAGGATTATTCTACCTTTCTATGCCTTGATCTCTTTGTTGTAATAGTGTAGTCTTTTTAGAGGTGATAGTATTGAGTAGGATAATTCTTTGAATATGCTATATCGTTCAAACGGGGGCCAATTCGCCCGACCACGGCACTTCATAGGCCGTCGGATCCATGGGCCATCTACGTCTCGTAGGATCCATGGGCCTTCTACGTCTCATAGGTTCCATGGGCCTTCTACGTATCGTAGGATCCATGGGCCTTGTACGTCTCGTAGGATCCATGGGCCGACGGCACATTTATGGGTCTTGTACGGGCCTTTAATGGGCCGTAGACGGGCCTTTAATAGAAATCGTACATTTTATGGGCTGACCATAACGGGCCGTTAATAGGCCGTATTTGGTGATGCTATGAAAATGGCCCAATAGACTAACGGTCCACAAACGGGCTGACTGTAACGACGGGCTGAATTTGGCCCATAAGCAGAAAATGACAGTAACGGGCCGTAAGTAACCGAATGCTGCAAATGAGCCCAAGAATAAATGGGCCCTCAAAAGGCCGAAAGTTAACTTGGGCTGGAAACGGCCCAACGGAATAACGGGCCGTTAATGGGTATAAAGTGATACACTGTTCATTACGGGCCAGTTTCACCACGGGCCGTTAATGGGTGTAAAGTAATACACTGTTCATTACGGGCCAGTTTCAGCACGGGCCGCTAATGGGCCAAGAGTTACAAAGGGCCTCATATGGGCCGAAAGACGTCATGGGCTATACATGGGCAGAAGTGAAAACGGGCTGGAATCATAGTGGACGGCCCAGATGATGCTACTGGGCCTAATTCGGATAGGGCGTAACAGGCCTTGGGTTAGCAGGCTGTAAATGGGCTATATGCGAACAGGCTGTTAACAGGCTTTCCATGGGCCGGCCCGCCAGCTTTTGACCAAGTCAAACGGGCCGGCCCGCCAGCTTTTGGCCAAGTCAAACGGGCCGGCCTTTTCACAGTAATGGGCCACTGTTGGGCCGTGCCACGTGTCGACGTATCATAGGCGCCTATCTGACCCGCTGACGAGCTGACACATGTTTCGTCCGGCTAATAAGAATTTTACACATGGAAATTTCCCATTGGTCGGGGCTATTAACGGGTTATCGGATCCAAAACCCAACCCGATAGCTTAACGGTGTTCCGTTACGGTGGATGCCACGTGTCGGTCACCCTTGATGAAAGCACTTCTGTGACGCGCGATTTATCGTCATGGAAGTGGACACTTCCGTGATGATAATTTTGGCAATGTCATGGAACACTTCTACGACAGCACAGGTATGACTATCTTGATTCTGTCATAAATTTGTCATGGATGTACATGCATGACAAAAAAAGCGACCTATTGTGACAAACACGTATCATCACAGAAGTGTATTTTTTTGTAGTGCAACCGCATGCAGCCTTGGTCACCACGTGGCAATTGACGGGACGTGGGTGCCCCCACTTCCCCACGCAGCCTTAATATTCGCCCGACTTGGTGGCTGCCACCAGCGGCTCAGCTCCATCTTCATTGCTTGTCGTGAGCTTCCTTGGCCCCTCCACCTTCTCAACTCCTACTTGTCACCATGGCGCTGAATTCTGCAAGGAATAAGAAGACGACGAGCTGCGCTCCAGCCGAGCATTTGCCAGCCTTCAAGCCTGCCATCGAGTGGTCGATGGTGGTCAACCAAGAAGGGCTGGACAAGGTTCGGCCAGCGCTCGCCTCAGATTCCAACGAATGGGGGGCGACGGTGGCTTGGCCTGGCTCCCGTGCAACGATTGATATGACAGCCACTGAGATCCCCATTCATCTTCATGCCCTCTAGGCCAGCCTGATTCCTCCTTTTTCTGCTTTCTTCAACGTTGTGCTCTCGCATTACCAAATCCATGCGCTGCATCCGGATCCCCAATCTATCATACTCCCTGATGTCTTCTCCTTCGTCTGTGAGGCCATGGTGGGCATCTCTCCTTCTGTGGCCTTGTTTTGCCATTTCTTCTCTCTTCATCTAACCGATGGCCGCCAGCGCTCGGGGAGACCTTTCAGGCCGTAGCGGCGACGACCGGCTCAGGAATTGATTTCGAGCTCTCACTGGTTGTAAGCGGGTTCCGGAGACGGTGGATGTTTGTGAACGACGGCATGCTCTCCCCCCTTCTCTTGCTCCCATGGGCACCGGCTGCCCCAAGCTCTGGCTGGGGACATGCGAGGCTCGTCGACCAGCGGCTCGCCCATATTTGGCGCCGGTTGACCAGGTTGAAGGATCTTGGGGTGACAACGCCCATGGTGGTGAAGGAATTCATCCGGTGCCGCATTGCTCCGCTTCAGTGTCATTCTTGTCTGAGGTGGACCTTCTCTGGCTGCGGGGACCCCGTGAGGCTTCATGCGTCTTCTCTTCCTCCCGAGGCACAGCGTACAGTGGTCGAGCTCCTGACGGGCGACCCAGCGCCAGCCAATCTGCCGGAGGAGGGTTGCCTCTTGTACTGTTGCTCGAACAAGGTGGAGTTCGTGAAGCAGATGCCCCTCTTTGATGAATGGGGGCTATGCCCGGCCGGCCTTGATGGGCCTCGCGAGAACCCTATCCTTGTGGTTCCTCTACCTGCCGCCGCCGCGGCACGCACCCCAGAGGTGGATGCAGGGGGCGAGTGCCGCAGGACACCAATGAGGTGGCTCTTGCTGAAGGAGCAACGTCGGGCAAAGCTCCCGAGGTGGCTGCTCCCGAGGCTAGGGCTGGCAGTCCTGAGGCAGGGGCTGAGGAACCGCCGCGGCCCAATGCTCCTGAGGTCACCGCCCCTGTAGCCTCAACAAGTGCTTTGGGTGCATGCGGTCGCTCTTCGGGCTTCGGTCAGCTCCACCTGGACTTTGAAGCACTCCGCAAGAGGAAGGGATCTCCAAGCTGAAGTGGTGGAGCCAACCGGCCTTTGAAGCAGCCAGAGACGAGTAAGTACCTCATCTCCGTGGTTTCCTGAGTGTTGCATCCTTTTCTGACCATGGCTCTTCAGGATCCCCTTGGTTGGAGCGGCAATATCTCCTGAGGTGTGGCCCCCATCGGCCACCGGCTCGCCATTGATCCTGAGCTCTCCTTGCCGGGCCGCTGTGCAGGGCCCGGGGCCCGCTCCGGAGGTGGACGCACCGATATGGGGCCTTGATCCGGCTTTCCTGGCATCACTTCTTCGCGCCCCAGCCTGGGGCGTAGCTGGCGAGCCAAGGACACCTCCATTGGTCATCGCCGGCAGCTGGGCGACCCCAACATCGGCTTCATCTTCAGGTGGTGAGGCCGCGTCACCCAGCACCTTTGCCGAAGCCCGCAAGGTAGCAGGAAAGGCGCCGGCCTCGAGCTCCCTGCCGGGGGCAAACGGGCCAGCTCGAGCTTCCCCAGCAACCCTTGGCGTGGAGGACAGACTTGGCTACGCACTGGAGCTCGCGCGCGGACGTGGCGTCGTACGCCAGGAGCTCTTTCAGGAGGCGATGGGTGCACTAAGCCGCCTCGGAGGATAGCTAGTGGTTGTTGATGCTCGCCTCGAGACGGAGGACCTCCTCCTGGCTCATGAGTGGCACCAATTGAAGGTCGCCATCAACCTTGGGCAACTTCAGCACGAGCGTGACAAGGCAAAGGCCGCAGTGGCCCTCGCGGCCTCCCGCAAGGTTAGCGCTCGGGCCTTGGAGGAGGCGAGGGAGGCTGACCACCGTCTCGAGAGCGCCAAGAAGCAGGAACATGAGCTTCTGGCCTTGAATGCTACCCTGGAGCAGCAGATCGAGGCACACAGGACCGTCTTGGTGTTGATGAGGGGAGTGCCTTCCGAAGGGAAGGAGATCCTTAAGCGTGAGGAGGCACTGCCCTTGGAGGCCTTGGAGCGCAGCCTGGAGCATGAGCGGCAGGAGGTGAGGGAGCGCCAAGTGGCCTCGGCCGAGGATGCCGTCACCATGCATGAGGCCAGGATTCAGGAGGAGGTTAACCGGAGGGTGGCAAAGGTTCGTGCAGATCTTGCCAATGAGTAGAGCCTGAGGCTGAAGTTCCTGGAAGCCGAGGCTGAGGGCAGGACCACCGCCCTCTGGACAAGGCTGGACGAGGCCGAGAAGCATGAGAAGGCCTGCGCGGTGGCTCTGGTCTCTACCCAGGCCGACCTGGCCTCCGCTCATGCCGATCTTCTCTCGCTCCAGCAGCAGATTGATGGTGCCGCGTCCCTTGCACAGCAAAATAGGGAGGAGGCGTGTCGTCGGCAGACGCTGCAGTGTGAGCACATCCCCATGCTCCACTCCCTCAAGGTGAGGGCCAACCAAGCACTGGGAGTCATCTGCGAGGAGAACGTCCCCCATCCCCGTGTGGAAGATTACGCCAGCCACCTCCGCTTCTTTATCGAAGTCGTGATGCGCCTAGAGGATCAGGCTGCGAGGGCTCACGAGCTTGTCGAGGAGAGGAGTCGAGGCCTCCTTGGGTGCGCGTTCTCACGCATCTTCAGCCATCTTCAGAACCTCGACCCCCACTTTGATTTTGACACCGCCATTTCCCCAGTGCCCGGGGCTATCCGGGACAACCTGTCGCACTAGGTGGACAATCACGTGGATGCCCTGGTCAGGGCGTTCGCCATCGAGGACGACGAGGTGGTGGTCGCAGTGGATGAAGATGGCGCGGTCGACGATGGCGAAGACGACACTAGCGACAGCGCTAGCAGCGCGTACGAGAGCGACCAGGGCGACGCCGCGAGTAGCATGTCCAGTCAAGCCCGCAATCCTTCGCCTTGAGCCTGCACACAAAGACTTGGGCATGGCCCCGCAGGCCATGAGAGAATTTTGGAGGGGGGGACCTCATGTATGTAAATTAATGTTCCGTTCTTCTTTTTTTTATTTTAAGGTCGAACCTGAAACGCACTCTCGCGAGCTTGCGAGCCCCTGAGCAGGGTTGTCGCTGTGACCTATCTTGATCCTAGATGGCCTTGAGCGGGTTCTGAGATTCTTGGCGCGCCTTTCTCCTGAGGCAAACCCTTAGGAGCTCGCAGGATCTGGGCCTCCTGAGGAGCCTGCGGATCTGTCCAAGAGAGCCATGCCAGGAGCGTCCTGCAGACCATGGCAGGATGCGTACGCGGGCAATCTTGCGGCACGTATGCTCTTGCCCTGAGGGGGTCCTGCCAAAGTTGTCCAAACAAGCATGGTGTGGTCGGCCGACCAGCCCCCGAGCCGGAGGCTCGGGGTGCGAGCCTTAAAAACGGGGCACACAACCAAAATGCGGTAAAACCAGCAGAAACCAGAGAAAAACTCCCCCCACTTTTTAGATAACAAAAAAACTTCAAGATCAAGCCAAAAAAGGGCGGTGAATCGAGTACAGAAGAAGGGATAAAAGCAAATGGCCGCATCCGGCACCTAGCTAGTCTTCTTGTCTTCCCACCAACGCGGAGCTAAGTGCTTTCACTGGATGTGAGCATAGTCATTGGGGGACAGTGTCGATGGCCAGCACGGAGCATGGTGCTTCCACTAGGACGTGGGCGGGAGCCCCCGAGGCCCGAGGGCAACACTCTGGAGACTCTAGGGCGTGTACAGCCCCACTCATTATTACATGAGAGGGTCACGAGCGGAGACCTTCACAAGTGCGAGCCTTGCTTCATATCGCCAGACGAGGGCCCCACCCTATGCCACGCCCGATCACCGTTGGGGCTTCCGGAGACCAGGAAGACACCAAGGGGCTAGGAGGACGCTAGCAGCGCCCTAGGCGACCACGGGCCCTCTATCGGGGGGAAGGGCTCACCGACGCCTCCTCCGGCAGAGGACCTACCTCCATGCAGCGCCTCGCTCCGTGCGGCGTGGGGGAGGCCTTGGCTCTAGGCCCCTCCCGCGCAGCCCCCAGTGCACCACTCCTGCCGGGGGCGGGGCCACCGCCCTAGGGTCTCCGACTTCTACAGTGGTCTGGTTCACCAGCAGCCCATGGTTAGCGTAAGCATGCTCCCTAGGTAACGGCTGTACCCTGTTGTCGTCATCGCTGAAGAGTTCAGTGAAGCCTCCGGGTAGCTCATGGTAGGCCCCAGTCTTGAGCGCTCTGCCTTCCCATCCTAGCTCAGGGAACGAGTTGGGGCCTTCTCCTGGCATGTACTCCAGGTTCACCATGCGGGGCACGTAGGCGTCCTCGGTTTCCCCACTGGAATCGTCGCCTGGGTGCCCCACGCCTTGAGCCACAAGCCGCGGCGCCTGGCCCTGGTGACCGCTGGGTGGCATCCCAGCGCATCCTTGCGGTGGACCGCCATCTCCTGCCCCTCCTGGTGATGGTGCTGTCATGGCAGGACATGCTGCGCTGGGGTCTATGTTGATATTATCGGGTCCCCCTAGCGCTCCAGGAGGCACGCGGGCTCGCCGGGGCCTCGCGCACGCCTCTGCCACGACCTGAGGCGTAGGCAAGGAGTAGAAAGGCGGCGTACCTCTGCGGGCAATGTCCAGCAGTTCGGCGACGCGCTCCACCAGCACATCGCAGCCGCTCCCTGCCAGCCTGCACCGCAGCAGATCCTGCGCCACGATGAGCGCGGCTAGCATGTTCGCCTGCTCTCGTCGGGTGTGTTGTGCCATTACCGTGGCGTAGCCTGAAGATCACGAGGTGGCGCACATGCGCCGCGACACGAGGGCGGAGGGCGCCGGTCCGTGCCACCCACGCCCGGGGGAGTTGGGCGGTGTGCGGGCCGCCTGGAGCGCGGAGTTGAGGTCTTCTTGAGCGGACGGCGCCGCCCGGGCAGGCCAGGAAGCCCAGTGGTCGGCATGAGTCCTTAGATCGTCAGACATCGGAGCCGCAGGGTGATGGTGGGTCGGTCGTTGGGAGAGAGGCTTCGGCGCACCCTACCTGGAGCGCCAAATGTCAGATTCAGGGCTCCGCGCAGACCCTTAAGAGGTTCGAACACTGGGGTGCGTATGAAGAACACTCTCTCCCTAACTCACTCGCTCACGATCCCATGGCCTAGCTCGACGAACCCAAAGAACGAGAGACACAGAGATTTACCCTGGTTCGGGCCACCTTGCGGTGTAATACCCTACTCCAGCTTTGTGGTGGATTGCCTCGAGGGGCTGAGGATTATCTAGTACAGTGGATGAACAGCCTCAGGAGGTGAGGTGTTCTTGACCTTGATGAGCTGGTTAGGGCGGAATGGATCCGATCCCCCTCTATGGTGGTGGCTAAGTCCTATTTATAGTGGCCTTGGTCGTCTTCCCAAATGTTAGGCGGGAAGGGATCCCACAATGGCCAAATTCGAAGGGGGACAACTAGTACAAGTTATCTCGACAAAAGTAGTCTTCACCTGCAAAGACTCTGGTGGTGACGCTGCCATGAGCTTCGTGATTACCTCTGTCCTGGCGGTCTTGGTCTTGTTGCACCGATAATGAAACATTTGCCTGATTCCTCGGGGCTCCGCCCCTGCGCTTGCCCCCTTAGCACCAAAGAGGAAACTTGCACACTGCGACCACTGGCGCCCGCCCGGCCTTGGTCCTCATGGATCACGTCATGTGAACCTCGCAAGGTGCTCCTTGCCTTGATATCTCCGCTCCTCGGGAGCCAGCCTAGCGAGGCCGCCCCCAGGGAGGTCTTGGTGTCATCCGCCTCGAGAGGCTCGGCTCCTCGGGAGGGTCTTGAGTTGTTGCTGCTGAAGCTGGGCCATACTGGGCCGCCAATGGAGCCACGCCATGGGCCGCATGCAGGCAAGTCTGGGCACCCCCTGACCCAGAACACCGACAGTTCTTCACACCTCTATGGCCTCCCGCACCCCCTCTTTACCCTATAAATTCCCAAAAATTCCAGAAACCCTCAGGGTTAACCTAGATCAGAAGTTTCGCCGCTGCAGGCATTTGTAGCTACCGAAAACCAATCTAGACCCTTTCCGGCACCCTGTTGGAGGCGGGAATCATCTCCGGTGGCCATCTTCATTATCCCGACGGCCACCACGATAAGGAGGGAGTAGTCCACCCTCGGGGCTGAGGGTTTGTACCAGTAGCTATGTGTTTAATCTCTCTCTCCCTCGTGTTCTTGAGATGTCATGATCTTGATGTATCGCGGGCTTTGTTAATATAGTCAGATCATATGGTGTTTTCCCCCATATGATCACGTGGTGGCGCACATGCGCCGCGACACAAGGGCGGAGGGCGCCGGTCCGTGCCACCCGCGCCCGGGGGAGTTGGGCGGTGTGCGAGCCGCCTGGAGCGCGGAGTTGAGGTCTTCTTGAGCGGACGGCGCCGCCCGGGCAGGCCAGGAAGCCCAGTGGTCGGCATGAGTCCTTAGATCGTCAGACATCGGGGCCGCGGGGTGATGGTGGGTCGGTCGATGGGAAAGAGGCTTCGGCGCACCCTACCTGGAGCGCCAAATGTCAGATTCAGGGCTCCGCGCAGACCCTTAAGAGGTTTGAACACTGGGGTGCGTATGAAGAACACTCTCTCCCTAACTCACTCGCTCATGATTCCACGGCCTAGCTCGACGAACCCAAAGAACGAGAGACACAGAGATTTACCCTGGTTCGGGCCACCTTGCGGTGTAATACCCTACTCCAGCTTTGTGGTGGATTGCCTCGAGGGGCTGAGGATTATCTAGTACAGTGGATGAACAGCCTCAGGAGGTGAGGTGTTCTTGAGCTTGATGAGCTGGTTAGGGCGGAATGGATCCGATCCCCCTCTATGGTGGTGGCTAAGTCCTATTTATAGTGGCCTTGGTCCTCTTCCCAAATGTTAGGCGGGAAGGGGTCCCACAACGGCCAAATTCGAAGGGGGACAACTAGTACAAGTTATCTTGACAAAAGTAGTCTTCGCCTGCAAAGACTCTGGTGGTGACGCTGCCATGGGCTCCGCGATTACCTCTGTCCTGGCGGTCTTGGTCTTGTTGCACCGATAATGAAACATTTGCCTGATTCCTCGGGGCTCCGCCCCTGCGCTTGCCCCCTTAGCACCAAAGAGGAAACTTGCACACTGCGACCGTTGGCGCCCGCCCGGCCTTGGTCCTCATGGCTCACGTCATGTGAACCTCACAAGGTGCTCCTTGCCTTGATATCTCCGCTCCTTGGGAGCCAGCCTAGCGAGGCCGCCCCCAGGGAGGTCTTGGTGTCGTCTGCCTCGAGAGGCTCGGCTCCTCGGGAGGGTCTTGAGTTGTTGCTGCTGAAGCTGGGCCGTACTGGGCCGCCGATGGAGCCACGCCATGGGCCGCATGCAGGCAAGTCTGGGCACCCCCTGACCCAGAACACCGATAGTTGTTCCCACCTCTATGGCCTCCCGCACCCCCTCTTTACCCTATAAATTCCCAAAAATTCCAGAAACCCTCAGGGTTAACCTAGATCAGAAGTTTCGCCGCTGCAGGCCTTTGTAGCCACCGAAAACCAATCTAGACCATTTCCGGCACCCTGTTGGAGGGGGGAATCATCTCCAGTGGCCATCTTCATCATCCCGACGGCCACCATGATAAGGAGGGGGTAGTCCACCCTCGGGGCTGAGGTTTTGTACCAGTAGCTATGTGTTTAATCTCTCTCTCCCTTGTGTTCTTGAGATGTCATGATCTTGATGTATCGCGGGCTTTGTTAATATAGTCAGATCATATGGTGTTTTTCCCTCTCTATCTTGTTGTGATGAATTGAGTTTTTCCCTTTGAGATTTCATTGTTGTCGGATTGAATACTTTTAGGGATTTGAGAACACTTGATATATGTCTTGCAATTGAATACTCGTGGTGACAATGGGGTATCGTATTGATTCACTTGATATATGTTTTGGCAGTCAACTCGCGGATTCCCGAGGTGACATTGGGGTAATCTATGCATATGGGTTGATGCACGTTCTTGTCTTTGTTTCTCCGGTAGAGTTTTGGGGCACTCTTTGAAGTTCTTTGTGTTGGATTGAGTATTATGAATATGAATTTGCTTTGGTGTTATTTTAGTACGAAATCTAGGATAGATCGAACAAAAAGAATAGCTTTGTGTTATTTTAGTACAAACTCTTGAATAGATCGAACGAAAAGAATAGCTTTGAGGTGGTTTCGTACCCTACAAACAATTTATTCTTATGTTCTCCGTTAGATAGGAACTTTGGAGTGATTCTTCATCGCACTTTGAGGGATGGTTATATGATCCAATTATATTAGCATTATTGAGAGATTGCACTAGCGGAAAAACGGACCCTAGGCCTCATTTTCTAGCATTGAAATACTGATTTTGTGCCCATTTAATATTTACTACCTTGCTGTTTTTATTTATTCAGATTATAAAAATATATTTCTACAATCCATATTACACTTTTACCACCATCTCTTCGCCAAACTAGTGCACCTATACAATTTGCCATTGTATTGGGTGTGTTGGGGACACAAGAGATTTCTTGTATTTGGTTGCAGGGTCGTTTGAGAGAGACCATCTTCATCCTACACCTCTCACGGATTGATAAAACTTAGGTCATCCACTTGAGGGAAAATTGCTATTGTCCTACAAAACTTTGTGCTTGGAGGCCCAACACATGTCTACAAGAATAAAGTTGCATAGTAGACATCAATCTCTTTTCTGGCGCCATTGCCGAGGAGGTGAGTGCTTTAAGTTATATCTTTATATCTTGCAATCGAATCTTTTAGTTTCCTGTTTTATCACTAGTTTGGTTTATAAAAAGAAAACTACAAAAAATGGAATTAAGGTTGCATCATGTTGTTCATCTTTATAATGTCTTTCGTGAAAACGATGGAAAGAAAATTGTGCTCAATTGATAGAAGAAGAATTCAATAAAATGTTTGGCATAAATGATGAGCATGATTGCAATATTTTTGGTATGACTCTTTGAATATCAATTATGCTAATGATATGCAAAGCTATAAGCTTGGGGGTGCTATGTTTGATGAAGATGATATTTTTAGTCCCCCAAGTTTGATGTGCAAATTTGTTATAATGATTACATGCCTCCTATTTGTGATGATTATAATGATGAAAGTGGATTTGGAGAGGTCATGACTTTATTTAGTGATGAATCCACCATTTTGGATGAGGTTTGAAATTGGCTATGATAACAAAGTTGCTATCTAAGATGGTTATGGTGATGGCACGTATGCTATAAAGAATAATGGTAACCATGAAACATGTCATCGTGATTTTAATTTTCAATCACATGATAGTTATTTTGTTGAGTTTGCTCCCACTACTATTCATGAGAATAAATTTGCTTATGTGGAGAGTAATAAAATTTCTATGCTTATGGATCATGAAAAGAATGCTTTATGTGATGGCTATATTGTTGAATTTCTTCATGATGCTACGAAAAATTGTTATGAGGGAGGAACTTATGATTGTAGGAATTGCAATAATATCAAGTTTCCTCTCTATGTGTTGAAAATTTTGAAGTTATGCTTGTTTTGCCTTCCTATGCTACTTGATTCTTGTTCCCATAAGTTGTTTGCTCACAAAATCCCTATGCATAGGAAGTGGGTTAGACTTAAATGTGCTAGTCATATTCTTCATGATGCTCTCTTTATGTTTCAGTTCTTATCTTTTATGCGAGCATCATTGAAATCAGCATGCCTAGCAAAAAGGCATTAAAGAAAAGTACTTGTTGGGAGACAACCCAACACTTTTACCTACTGTTTTTGTGTGTGCACATGATTAGACTACTGTAGTAATCATGTTTTATTGCTGTTGTTTCAGTAAAGTGCCAAGTAAGACCTTTGGGATGGCTTACGGTGATAGTTGATTTGATCTTGCTGGAAAATAGAAACTTTTGCGCTCAGGAAAAAAATTCTATTTTTTGAAAGAAACGTGATAAAATGTTGATTCTTCCTGCAGAAGATTAATAGACAAATTACACAGGTTTTCCTATTTTTCAGAATTTTTGAAGTAGCAGAAGTATGGTTGGAGTAGATATTACTACAGACTTTTCTGTTTTTGACAGATTCTGTTTTCAATGCATAGTTTGCTTGTTTTCTAGCTTCCATGGCTTATATTGCTCAATATAAATTGTGGAAATGATATGCTACAGTAGGAATTGTGTGATAACAATTATGAATCTTGTCTTTGACAGTACCAAAGTGAAATGGTTTTGTCTTTATCATACTAACCTATCTCACGAAGTTCCGTTAAGTTTTGTGTGATTGAAGTTTTCAAGTTTTGGGTGAGATAATGATCTGAGGAGAATAAGGAGTGACAAGACCCTAAGCTTGGGGATGCCCGAGGCACCCCCAAGGTAATATTCAAGGAATATCCAAGCAACTAAGCTTGGGGATGCCCAAGGCACCCCCAAGGTAATATTCAAGGAATATCCAAGCAACTAAGCTCGGGGATGCCCCGGAAGGCATCCCCTCTTTCGTCTTCAACATTATCGGTAACCTCACTTGGAGATATGTTTTCATTCGTCACATGATTTGTGTTTTGCTTGGTGCATCAATTTATTTTGTTAGGATTCGCTTTATTTTATTTAGAATAATGTTTTGCATCTTTTATTTCAATAAAAGTGGCAATGATAGCCTTTGCCATGCTTATTTTTCAAGTATACATGTTGCTATTTGAAAACAGAAAGTTTACCACTGTTGCAAAAATTCCCTAGAAAAGTCAGAATGTGATAAAATGTTGAAACTTCATGCAAAATGAGATCTGATAAATTTTCTACAGTGTGGAAAATGTTCATAACTTTCGGAGTTAGGGAAGTACTGATACTCTTGCATTCTTTATAGACTGTACTGTTTTGGCAGATTGCTGTTATGTTTGCATATGTTTGCTTGTTTAATGATCCTATTTGAGGATATGTGTATTAAATATGCAGAGGAATTTAGTATGCAATATTGAATAATAATTTTAGTGATTTGCTACTATGATAGCCTGGCTTATTAGGGATGATAGACTACTCATATCAATAAGGAATTCCTTCTTTTCCAGGAGCCCATTCGGACAGAACTCCAAAGTTAAGCATGCTCAGCTTGGAGTAGTTTCAGGATGGGTGACCGACCGGGAAGTTGCTCCCGCGTGCGCACGAGTGAGGACAAAGTGCGCAGAAAAGACTAGTATTGATCTGTGGGGCCAGTCTAGATCCCGCCAGGAGTAACGACCACCGGCGGGTGTGTCCGGGGTGTTACAGCTAAAGTAGAGAATGATAAGGTTTTTGCATTGGTTTATACTAACTTATCTCACGAGTTCTTGTTGAGTTTTGTGTGGATGAAGCTTTTGAGATTTAGGAAAACCGTGATATGAGAAGAATTAAGGAGACACAAAAGCTCAAGCATGGGGATGCCCAGGGCATCCCAAGATAATATTTCAAGAAGTATCAAGCATCTAACCTTGGGGATGCCCCGGTAGGCATCCCACCATTCTTCTTCAACAATTATTGGTTAGTATCGGTTGAGCCTAAGTTTTTGCTTCTCCACATGAGTTGTGATATTCTTAGAATGTCATTTTATTTTGTTTTTGCTTGTTGTTTTAATAAAATACTTAGATTTGAAAGTTTTTAAATAAAATAGAGTCGTCAAATAGTTGCCAGGGAGGCTAAGTAAGCGGCACTCACATCCCGTCAACAAAGCTCTTTTCTATGGAATTGCTCTAGTGCTTCACTTATATCTTTTTTAGCATGGTGTGCTTTAGTATTTTTGAAGAAATTCTCTCTTGCTTCACTTACATTAATTTGAGAGAAAGAAATATTATGCTCATGATCTTCATTTATATTTTTTTGGAGTAGCTTGTCGTTTACTCTTATGCTTCACTTATATCCTATGAGTAAATTGTTGAATAAATTGAATGTCATGAAGTTGAAATCATATCATGCCTAGTGGTAGCTTCACATTGGGTTTAGAAAGTGAAATCTTTTGAGGATTTACAATCACAATATTGGTCATACAAGCAATTCATGAATAATTAGTAGAAGGAAGAGAACTTTCACATGCAAATACACTATCTTGGAAATCTTTTGTGATTGTGAGCCCCCATCAAAATATTATATGCCAAAATTGTTGACGTTGGACAAGGAAGACAACATAATGGTTTACGTTTGTTCATATTCACATAGAAGTTATATTGTCATAGATCCTTCAACATGTGGTGCTTGCCCCCCATCTTTGCTAGCCAAAAATTCCACACCAAGTAGAGATACTACTTGTGCATCCAAAAACGCTTAAACCCAAATCTTATTTTCAAGAGTCCACCATACCTACCTAAGGACTGAGCAAGATCCTTCAAGTAAGTTGTCATTGGTGCAATAAGGCAATAAAAATTGCTTCTAAAAGTGTGAGATCATTTAGTGTAAGAGAAAATTGAGCGTTGTACGAACTTGTGATGGCAAAGAATAAAAGGGACAGACTGCATAATAAAGGTTGCTATCATAAGGGGCAATATAATGTGATGTTCTTTTGCACTAAGGGGTTGAGCATACAAATAAATAAGCGCATGGCAACCTCTGCTTCCCTCTGCGAAGGGTCTATCTTTTACTTTTCAGTATTTACTTTTATGCAAAGAGTCAAAGTTTTCTCTCTATTACCTTTTTATTTTTCTCTTTTGGCAAGCATCATGTGGTGAGGAAAGATCTAGGCACATATATCCAGTTGGATATGGGTAGCATGAGTTACTATTGTTGACATCACCCTTGAGGTGAATACGTTGGGAGGAAAAACTATAAGCCCCTATCTTTCTATGTGCCTGGTTGAAACATTTTGCTCATGTGTATGCGGTGAGTGTTAGCAATCATAGAAGACTATATGATGGTTGAGTATGTGGAGCTCTTACCTAAACTCTATTGAATAAGTTGAACTGCAATTGCTTGGTGACTGAGAACATAGGTTGTTGAGTTTCAAGAGAATTCATTGTTTGAACCTTAACATGTGAATTGGTTGCTAGTATAACATGAGAAAATTTTATGATAAAAGAATTGTTGTTAAGATGTTAGGAAAAGTGATTGAAATTATCATTGATCAAACCTATGCACTTTGCTAGCATTCACACTTCATAAATTATTTCTTTTATCATTTACCTACTCAAGGACGAGTAGGAATTAAGCTTGGGGATATTGATACGTCTCCAACGTATCTATAATTTATGAAGTATTCATGCTATTATATTATCATTCTTGGATGTTTTACAATCATTTTATAGCAACTTTATATCATTTTTGGGACTAACCTATTGACCCAATGCCCAGTGCCAATTCCTGTTTTTTGCTTGCTTTTTACATAACAGGAAATCAATATCAAATGGAGTCCAAACACCGCGAAACTTTTTGGAGATTTTTTATGGACCAGAACACCTAGGATGGGCCAGAGCAACACCTGGGGGTGCCCCGAAGGGGCCACAACCCACCAGGGCGCGCCTGGGGGCATGCGCGCCCAGGTGGGTTGTGCCCACCTTAGTGGCCTCCCGCACCCCCTCTTTACCCTATAAATTCCCAAAAATTCCAGAAACCCTCGGGGTTAACCTAGATCAGAAGTTCCGCCGCCGCACGCCTCTGTAGCCACCGAAAACCAATCTACACCCTTTTTGGCACCCTGCCAGAGGGGGGAATCATCTTCCGTGGCCATCTTCATCATCCCGGCGGCCACCACAATGAGGAGGGAGTAGTCCACCCTCGGGGCTGAGGGTTGTACAAGTAGCTATGTGTTTAATCTCTCTCTCTCTCTCTCTCTCGTGTTCTTGAGATGTCACGATCTTGATGTATTGCGAGCTTTGTTAATATAGTCGGATCATATGGTGATTTCCCCTCTCTATCTTGTTGTGATGAATTGAGTTTTTCCCTTTGAGATTTCATTGTTATCGGATTGAATACTTTTATGGATTTGAGAACACTTGATATATGTCTTGCAATTGAATACTCGTGGTGACAATGGGGTATCGTATTGATTCACTTGATATATGTTTTGGCACTCAACTCACGGATTCCCGAGGTGACATTGAGGTAATCTATGCATAGGGGTTGATGCACGCTCTTTTCTTTGTTTCTCCGGTAGAAATTTTGGGGCACTCTTTGAAGTTCTTTGTGTTGGATTGAGTATTATGAATATGAATTTTTTTTGGTGTTATTTTAGTATGAACTCTAGGATAGATCGAATGGAAAAAATAGCTTTGTCTTATTTTAGTATGAACTCTTGAATAGATCGAACGGAAAGAATAGCTTTGAGGTGGTTTCGTACCCTACAAACAACTTATTCTTATGTTCTCCGCTTAGGAACTTTGGAGTGATTCTTCATCGCACTATGAGGGATGGTTATATGATCCAATTATATTAGCATTCTTGAGAGACTGCACTAGCGAAAGTACGGACCCTAGGCCTCATTTTCAAGCATTGCAATACCATTTTTGTGCATGTTTACTATTTGCTACCTTGCTGTTTTTATTTATTAAGATTATAAAAATATATTTCTAACATCCATATTACACTTTTATCACCATCTCTTCACTAAACTAGTGTACCTATACAATTTGCCATTGTATTGGGTGTGTTGGGGACACAAGAGATTTCTTGTATTTGGTTGCAAGGCCGTTTGAGAGAGACCATCTTCATCCTACACCTCTCATGGATTGATAAACCTTAGGTCATCCACTTGAGGGAAAATTGCTACTGTCCTACAAAACTCTACGCTTGGAGGCCAAACACGTGTCTACAAGAATAAAGTTACGTAGTAGACATCAATGCTCCGGCGTGAGCGTGTCGTCCGTGCAACCATCTCGATGTCCGGCTTCGCCAGGGACACGTTCCGCAGGCACGGCACCTGCTCTGACTTTGGTGAGATGGGCCTGTGCACGACTACCATAGTCCTGCAACTTGGACTTCACTGTCGCCTTGATCTGCTCGCCGTTAGGTGTGCGTGCCAAGGTTGTGTGTCGGTCGTCGTCTCCCACATGTGCTGGTCGCTAGGCATGCGTGTCATGGCCAGCATGCGTCGCCGGGCATGCGGGGCGCCTCTCTTGCGTGTGCTAGCTCGTGGTGTTTTTTCTAGTACGAACGATGTATATCTACGTACAATTCTCAGCCGTCAAAACTATGGTTAACATAAAATCAACGGTTATAAAGAGACGACGTATGGAGAACTATGAAAGCCTCCGTCCTTTATTATTAGGTAAAGAAAAGTATAATCAAGTGTTGGACAAAAAATCACATTAATTATGAAAATTATCTTTTTTTCTGGATGCAACAATCATACTAATTATAAAGAGTGAAATTATTTGAACGGGAGGATCATGTTAATTATGGAAAGTATTATCGAGCATCACACAGTAGGGTCACTTTAATTATGGGAATATTTTTTTTTAACTGAGAGGATCACGTTAATTATTAAAAGTATAATCGAGTGATTAACAGATGGACCACTTTAATTATGGAGAGTATCATTCGATGGATATGAGTATCACATTAATTATGAAACGTATTATCAAGCCTAGAATGGGAGGATCGCGTTAATTATGAAAAGTATCACCAAGTCATTAATGCAAAACAATTTATAAACCAATCACCAAATCAATTTAGAAATCAAGTCATTAATGCAATTAATTAGCCAGAAAATTAATTACGTGTGCTATTAATTAATTCCTTTTAAGTATAGATTTTTTTTCGCGACAAATCAGTTATGAAATAAGGGCATTAATGCAATTAATCATTTAGTCAGACTTAATTAGGATGCAGATAATTAATAGTACGGAGTTTATTTAACCATGTATCTACTATTAAAGCGGATTTGGGGATTGTACGTGGTACGCCCAACTCCCCTCCCCTTGATCCGCCTTACAAAAACCATCTACCCGCACCTCCCCACAGACATACAAGAAAACCCACCTCTGTTGCCTCACTAAAAAAGAAAAGAAAAACAAACAAAAAAAGATTGTCCTCCTCCCGACATCACCCCCCCTCCCGACGATTTTCTACCTGCCACACCATCGGGTTGGCATCGTCTGAAACAATGACACACCTCAGCGTTGATCCAATGTCGACCCCCCCTTACGAAAACCATCTACCTACACCTCCCCACACGCACAAGAAAACCCACCTCCTTTGCCTCATAAAATAGAAAAGAAAGAACAAACAGATAAAGATCATCCTCCTCCCCCACCCCCGACGATCTACTACCTGCCTGTTGTCGACCTGGCATCCTCTGAAACAATGGCACGCGTCAGCATTGATCCGGTGTCACCGTCCTGTGTTATCAAATGAGGTGCCCAAGGAGAGCGCCTCAGGGTCGATCCGGTCGAGTTGCAATTCGGGAAGAGTCTTCACCCAATCGATGTCCCTCACACCATCTTCATATCCATGCATTATTTCCATCATGCGGCAAGTGTTGCAGCGGACATCCAAACGAGCACAGATAAATAAACCCAACAGCCACCACCCTAAGAGCGTAAAGTGGGTTGTGGGGAATCTGCACACGTTGGTGTGACACCAATGGATGGGGTCATGTGCCGAGGTCGGAAGGAGGCCGCCATGGATGGCCACTTCAATGACTTCCCTCATCAGGTACCATCACACACATCTCCAAGTAGACCACTACCTGCATATTCCTAACCCAATCAATGTTGTAACAGATTGATGTCATCTGCAACATGTTCCACCAAAATCTACTGATAACTGAACTGTCCGTATATCTCTACTTCTAAAGAGGGAGTCTGTAGGTCGTTTCTTTCATGAGCACGCATCCATTACTGCTGAAACATTGTCTTAGTCATATTCTGCCCAATTCCTGCCTTGCCCACAGTTGTATGCAATTAATTATCCACACGGGTTAATTACATGTGTTCATTTGCTAGACAGTTAATAGGTTTGTTTAATTTGAAAAATATAATCGAGTGTTGGACAAAAATCACATTAATTTTGAAGATTATCTTTTTTGGATGCAACAATCATATTAAGTATAAAGAGTATAATTATTTGAACGGAAGGATCATGTTAATTATGGAAAGTATTATCAAGCGTCTGACAGTAGGATCACTTTAATTATAGGAATATTTTTTTGGACTAAGAGGATCACGTTAATTATCAAAAGTGTAATCGGGTGATTAACGGAAGGACCACTTTAATTATGAAGAGTATCATTCTATGGATGTGAGTACCACATTAATTATGAAAAGTATTATCAAGCCTAGAATGGGATGATAATTTAATTTATGAAAAGTATCACCAATTCATTAATGCAAAACAATTTGTAAACCAATCACCGAATCAATTTAGAAATCAAGCCATTAATGCAATTAATTAGACACACAATTAATTACACATGCAATTAATTAATTCTGTTTAAGTAGATATTTTTTGCGACAAATCAGTTATGAAATAAGGGCATTAATGCAATTAATAATTTAGTCAGACTTAATTAGGATGCAGATAATTAATAGTAGGAAGTTTATTTAACCGTGTCTCTACTATTAAAGCGGAGTTGGGGAGTGTACATGGTACGCTCAACTCCCCTCCCCTTGATCCGCTCTACGAAAACCATCTGCTCGCACCTCCCCACACACATACAAGAAAACCCACCTCCGTTGCCTCACGAAAAAATAAAAGATAAAACAAACAGAAAAATATCATCCTCCTCCCGACCCCCCCCCCCC
>NC_041390.1:557711107-557712930 GCF_002162155.2 Triticum dicoccoides | reverse complement strand
GATCTAGTACCTGCCTGCCGCTGGGCTGGCATCCTCTGAAACAATGACACGCGTCAGTGTTGATCCGGTGTCACCGTCGTGCATCATCAGATGAGGTCCCCAAGGAGAGCGCCTCAGGGTCGATCCGGTCGAGAGGCAATTCGAGAAGATTCTTCACCCAATTGATGTCCCTCATAACATCTTCCTATCCATGCATTATTTCCCTCATGCGGCAAGTGCTGCAGCGGACATCCATACGAGCACAGATAAATAAACCCAGCAGCCACCACCCTAAGGGCATAAAGCGGGTTGTGGGGAATCTGCACGCGTTGGTGTGACACCAATGGATGGGGTCATGTGCCGAGCTCGGAAGGAAGCCGCCATAGGTGGCCACTTCAACGACCTCCCTCAGCAGGTACCATCACACACATCTCCAAGTAGACCGCTACTTGCATCTTCCTAACCCAATCAACATTGTAACAGATTGATATCATCTGCAACATGTTCCACCAAAATCTACTGATAACTGAAACTTCGGTAAACCTGAGTCTGTTGGTCATTTCTTTTGTTCGCACGTAGCCATTAATGCTGAAACATCGTCTTAGTCATATCTTGCCCAATTCCTGCCTTGCCTGCAGTTGCATGCAATTAATTAGCCACACGGGTTAATTACGTGTGTTAATTTGCTAGACAGTTAATGGGTCCATTTAATGTGGAAATTATAATAGAGTGTTGGACGAAAAATCACATTAATTATGAAGATTATCTCTTTTTTGGATGTAACAATCATATTAATTGTAAAGAGTATAATTATTTGAACGGGAGGATCATGTTAATTATGGAAAGTATTATCGAGTGTTTGATAGTAGGGTCACTTTAATTATGGGGAGTATTGTTTTTGGACTGAGAGGACCATGCTAATTATTGAAAGTTTAATTGAGTGATTAACAGAAGGACCACTTTAATTATGAAGAGTATCATTCCCGGATATGAGTATCACATTAATTATAAAAAGTATTATTATCAAGCCTAAAACAAGAGGATCACGTTAATTATGAAAAGTATCACCTGGTCATTAATGCAAAACAATTTGTAAACCAAACACAAAATAATTTTAGTGAGACCGGTTAATTATGCGTGTTAATTAGCTAGACAGTTAATAAGTACGTCTAATTTGGAAAGTATAATCGAGCGTTGGTCGGAAAAATCACATTAATTATGAATATTATCTTTTTTTGGATGTAATGATCATATTAATTATAAACAGTATGATTATTTTAACTAGAGGGTCATGTTGATTATGTAATGTATTATAGAGCATTTGACACTAGGGTCACTTTAATTATGGAGAATATTTTTTTGGATTGAAGGATCATGTTAATTATGAAAAGTTTAATTGAGTGTTTAACAGAAAGACCACTTTAATTACGGAGAGTGTCATTCTTTGGATGTGAGTATCACATTAATTATGAAAAGTATTATCAAGCCTAGAATGGGAGGATCGCGTTAATTATGAAAAGTATCAGCAAGTCATTAATGCAAAACAATTTGCAAACCAAACACCAAATCAATTTAGAAATCAAGCTATTAATGCAATTAATTAGCCAAACAATTAATTACGCGTGCAATTAACTAATTTTGTTTAAGTAGAGACTTTTTCATGACAAATCGATTATAAATAAGGGCATTAATGCAATTAATTATTTAGTAAGACTTAATTAGGATACAGATAATTAATTGTAGGAAGTTTTTTCAACCGTGTCTCTACTATTAAAGGGGAAGTAGGGCCCCTCCCCTTGACCCCCCCCCCCCCACGAAGACCATTTGCTTGCACCTCCCCACAC
>NC_041390.1:557700135-557710767 GCF_002162155.2 Triticum dicoccoides | reverse complement strand
AGACAAAACAAACCGAAAAAGATCGTCCTCCTTCCCCACCCGCCGATGATCTACTACCTTTCTGCCACCGAGCTGGCATCCTATGAAACAATGACACGCATCAGCGTTGATCCGATGTCACTGTCTTGCGTCATTAGATGTGGTGCCCAAGGAGAGCGTGTCGGGGTCGATCCGGTCAAGATGCAATTCGAGAAGAGTCTTCACCCAATCGATGTCCCTCATACCATCTTCATATCCATGCATTATTTCCATCATGCGGCAAGTGCTATAGTGGACATCCAGATGAGCACATGTAAATAAAACCAGCAACCACCACCCTAAGAGCATAAAGCAGGGTGTGGGGAATCTGCACACATTGGTGTGACACCAATGGATGGGACCATGTGCCGAGCTCGAAAGGAGGCCGCCATGGATGGCCACTTCAACGACCTCCCTCAGCAGGTACCATCACACACTTCTCCAAGTAGACCGCTACCTGCAACTTCCTAACCCAATCAACATTGTAATAGATTAAAGCCATCTGCCACATGTTCCACCAAAAGCTACTGATAACTGTAATGTCGGTATATCTCTACTTCTAAAGGGGGAGTCCATTGGCCGTTTCTTTTGTGAGCATGCATCCATTAATGCTGAAACATCGTCTTAGTCATATTTTGCCCAATTCCCGCCTTGCACACACTTGTGTGCAATTAATTATCCATACGGGTTAATTACATGTGTTAATTAGCTAGACAGTTAATAGGTCCATTTAATTTGAAAATTATAATCGAGTGTTGGACAAAAAATCACATTAATTATGAAGATTATCTTTTTTGGATCCAACAATCATATTAATTATAAGGAGCATAATTATTTGAACGGGTGGATCATGTTAATTATGGAAAGTATTATCAAGCGTCTGACTGTAGGGTCACTTCAATTTTGGGAATATATTTTTGGATTGAGAAGATCACGTTAATTATCAAAAGTGTAATCAAGTGATTAACGGAAGGACCACTTTAATTATTGAGAGTATCACTCTATGGATGTGAGTATCCCATTAATTATGAAAAGTATTGGCCCTGTTTGGATACTCTAACTCAGTTAGAGGTTAGAGTTAGATTCTAACCCTGAACTAACACTGAACTAACTCTAACCAAAGAGATGTTTGGACGGCAGGGTTAGATGGAGCGCGGATACGGCGATGCGTCTTCACGGGCGGTGCGAGAGGGAGGGAGGGAGAGGACGAGAAGCTTCGAGGAAGTGGGGAGAGATCTGCTGCGGGAAGAGCGAGAGAAAATGATGTTTTTAGTGGTACCGAGAAGAACTAACCCAAATAAGCACATCATGGGTGGGTTAGTTTTTAGGGTGGGTTAGATGCATCTAACCCAAACTAACCCTCCTGTTTGGATATTTTTGGGTTAGTTAAGTCCAAACTAATCCAAACTAACTCTAACCCATGGATCCAAATAGGGCCATTATCAAGCCTAGAATGGGAGGATCGCGTTAATTATGAAAAGTATCACCACGTCATTAATGCAAAACAATTTGTAAACCAATCACCAAATCAATTTAGAAATCAAGCCATTAATGCAATTAATTAGCCAGACAACTAATTACACGTGCAAATAATTAATTCCGTTTAAGTAGAGATTTTTTCGCGACAAATCAGTTATGAAATAAGGGCATTAATGCAATTAATCATTTAGTCAGACTTAATTAGATTGCAGATAATTAATAGTAGGAAGTTTATTTAATCGTGTCTCTACTATTAAAGTGGAGTTGGGAACTATATTGGTACACCCAACTCCCCTCCCCTTGATCTCTCCTACAAAAACCATCTGTCCGCACCTCCCCACACACATAGAAGAAACCCACCTCTGTTGCCTCACGAAAAAAGAAAAGATAAAACAAATAGAAAAAGATCGTCCTCCTCCCGACACCCCCTCCCCCGATGATCTTCTACGTGTCGCATCATCGGGCTGGCATCGTCTGAAACAATGACACACCTCAGCGTTGATGCAATGTCCGTCCTCACACACGAAAACCATCTGCCTGCACCTCCCCACACACACACAAGAAAATGCACCTCATTTTCCTCATAAAAAAGAACAAATAGAAAAAGATCGTCCTCCTCCCTCCGACGATATACTACATTCCTGCCGCCGGGTTGGCATCCTCTAAAACAATGACACACGTCGGTGTTGATCCGGTGTCACCATCGTGCATCATCAGATGAGGTGCCCAAGGAGAGCGCTTCAGGGTCGATCCGGTCAAGAGGTAATTCGAGAAGAGTCTTCACCCAATCGATGTCCCTCATACCATCTTCCTATCCATGCATTATTTCCATCATGCGGCAAGTGCTGCAGCGGACATCTAGACGAGCACAGATAAATAAACCCATCAGCCACCACCCTAAGAGCATAAAGCGAGTTGTGGGGAATCTGCACACGTTGGTGTGACACCAATGGATGGGGTCATGTGCCGAGCTCGGAAGGAGGCCGCCATGGATGGTCACTTCAACGACCTCCCTCAATAGGTACCATCACACACATCTCCAAGTAGACCGCTACCTGCATCTTCCTACCTGAATCAACATTGTAACAGATCGATGTCATCTGCAACATGTTCCACCAAAAGCCACTAATAATTGAAATGTCGGTATATCTCTACTTCTAAAGGGGGAGTCTGTAGGCCGTTTCTTTCATTTGCACGCAACCATTAATGCTGAAACATCGTCTTAGTCATATCTTGCCCAATTCCTGGCTTGCCCACAGTTGTGTGCAATTAATAAGCCACACATGTTAATTATGTGTTATAATTAGCTAGACATTTAATAGGTCCGTTTAATTTGAAAAGTATAATCGAGTGTTGGACAAAAAATCGCATTAATTTGAAGATTCACTTTATTTGGATGCAAAAATCATATTAATTATAAAGAGTATAATTATTTAAATGGGAGGATCATGTCAACTATGGAAAGTATTATGAAGCGTTCTATAGTAGGTTCACTTCAATTATGGGAATATTTTTTTTGGACAGAGAGGATCACATTAATTATTAAACGTGTAATCGAGTGATTACCGGAAGGACCACTTTAATTATAGGGAGTACCATTCTATGGATGTGAGTATCACATTAAGTATGAGAAGTATTATCAAGCCTAGAACGGAAGGATCACGTTAATTATGAAAAGTATCACCAAGTCATTAATGCAAAACAATTTCTAAACCTATCACCGAATCCATTTAGAAATCAAGCCATTAATGCAATTAATTAGCCAGACAATTAATTACGCGTGCAATTAATTATGGAAAGTATTATCGAGCATTTGATAGTAGGGTCACTTTAATTATGGGGAATATTGTTTTTGGACTAGAGGACCATGCTAATTATTGAAAGTTTAATTGAGTGATTAACGGAAGGACCACTTTAATTATGAAGAGTATCATTCCCAGATATGAGTAGCACATTAATTATGAAAAGTATTATTATCAAGCCTAAACCAAGAGGATCATGTTAATTATGAAAAGTATCACCTCGTCATTAATGCAAAACAATTTGTAAACCAAAAACTGAATAAATTGAGTCAGACCAATTAATTACACGTGTTAATTAGCTAGACAGTTAATAAGTATGTCTAATTTGGAAAGTATAATCGAGCGTTGGACGGAAAAATCACGTTAATTATGAATATTATATTTTTTGGATGTAATGATCATATTAATTATAAACAGTATAATTATTTTAACTAGAGGATCATGTTAATTATGTAATGTATTATCCAGCATTTGACACTAGGGTCACTTTAATTGTGGAGAATATATTTTGGATTGAAGGATCACGTTAGTTATGAAAAGTTTAGTTGAGTGTTTAACAGAAAGACCACTTTAATTACGGAGAGTATCATTCTTTGGATGTGAGTATCATATTAATTATGAAAAGTATTATCAAGCCTAGAATGGGAGGATCGCGTTAATTATGAAAAGTATCAGCAAGTCATTAATGCAAAACAATTTGCAAACCAAACACCAAATCAATTTAGAAATCAAGCTATTAATGCTATTAATTAGCCAAACAATTAATTACACGTGCAATTAATTGATTTTGTTTAAGTAGAGACTTTTTCATGAAAAATCGGTTATAAATAAGGGCATTAATGCAATTAATTATTTAGTCAGACTTAATTAGGATGCAGATAATTAATTGTAGGAAGTTTCTTCAACCGTGTCTCTACTATTAAAGGGGAAGTAGGGCCCCTCCCCTTGACCCCCCCTACGAAGACCATTTGCCTGCACCTCCCCACACGCACAAGAAAACCCACCTCCTTTGCCTCATAAAAAAGAAAAGACAGAACAAACCGAAAAAGACCGTCCTCCTTCCCCACCCGCCGACGATCTACTACCTGTCTGCCGCCAAGCTGGCATCCTCTGAAACAATGACACACGTCAGCGTTGATTCGATGTCACCGTCTTGCGTCATCAGATGTGGTGCCCAAGGAGAGCGTGTCGGGGTCGATCCGGTCAAGATGCAATTCGAGAAGAGTCTTCACCCAATCGATGTCCCTCATACCATCTTCATATCCATGCATTATTTCCCTCATGCGGCAAGTGCTACAGTGGACATCGAGATAAGCACATGTAAATAAAACCAGCAGCCACCACCCTAAGAGCATAAAGCAGGGTGTGGGGAATCTGCACACATTGGTGTGACACCAATGGATGGGGCCATGTGCCGAGCTCGAAAGGAGGCCGCCATGGATGGCCACTTCAATTACCTCCCTCAGCAGGTACCATCACACACATCTCCAAGTAGACCGCTACCTGCAACTTCCTAACCCAATCAACGTTGTAACAGATTAATGCCATCTGCAACATGTTCCACCAAAAGCTACTGATAACTGTAATGTCGGTATATCTCTACTTCTAAAGGGGGAGTCCATAGGCCGTTTCTTTTGTGAGAATGCATCCATTAATGCTGAAACATTGTATTAGTCATATTTTGTCCAATTCCCGCCTTGCACACACTTGTGTGCAATTAATTATCCATATGGGTTAATTACATGTGTTAATTAGCTAGACAGTTAATAGGTCCGTTTAGTTTTAAAATATAATCGAGTGTTGGACAAAAAATCACATTAATTATGAAGATTATCTTTTTTTGGATCCAACAATCATATTAATTATAAAGAGCATAATTATTTGAATGGGTGGATCATGTTAATTATGGAAAGTATTATCAAGCGTCTGACTGTAGGGTCACTTCAATTTTGGGAATATATTTTTGGATTGAGAGGATCACGTTAATTATCAAAAGTGTAATCGAGTGATTAACGGAAGGACCACTTTAATTATCGGGAGTATCACTCTATGGATGTGAGTATCCCATTAATTATGAAAAGTATTGGCCCTGTTTGGATACTCTAACTCAGTTAGAGGTTAGGGTTAGATTCTAACCCTGAACTAACTCTAACCAAAGAGATGTTTGGATGGCAGGGTTAGATGGAGCGCGGATACGATGATGCGTCTTCACGGGCGGTGCGAGAGGGAGGGAGGGAGAGGACGAGAAGCTTCGAGGAAGTGGGCAGGGATCTGCTGCAGGAAGAGCGAGAGAAAATGATGTTTTTTAGTGGTACCGAGAAGAACTAACCCAAATAAGCACATCTTGGGTGGGTTAGTTTTTAGGGTGGGTTAGATGCATCTAAGCCAAACTAACCCTCATGTTTGGATATTTTTGGGTTAGTTAAGTCCAAACTAATCCAAACTAACTCTAACCCATGGATTCAAACAGGGCCATTATCAAGCCTAGAATGGGAGGATCGCGTTAATTGTGAAAAGTATCACCACGTCATTAATGCAAAACAATTTGTAAACCAATCACCGAATCAATTTAGGAATCAAGCCATTAATGCAATTAATTAGCTAGACAACTAATTACGCGTGCAAATAATTAATTCCGTTTAAGTAGAGATTTTTTCAGGACAAATCAGTTATGAAATAAGGGCATTAATGCAATTAATCATTTAGTCAGACTTAATTAGATTGCAGATAATTAATAGTAGGAAGTTTATTTAATCGTGTCTCTACTATTAAAGTGGAGTTGGGAACTGGATTGGTACGCCCAACTCCCCTCCCCTTGATCTCTCCGACAAAAACCATCTGCCCGCACCTCCCGACACACGTATAAGAAACCCACCTCTTTTGCCTCATGAAAAAAGAAAAGATAAAACAAATAGAAAAAGATCATCCTCCTCCCGACACCCCCTCCCCCGATGATCTTCTATGTGTCGCATCGTCGGGCTGGCATCGTCTGAAACAATGACACACCTTAGCATTGATGTAATGTCCGTCCCCCCACACGAAAACCATCTGCCTGCACCTCCCCACACACACACAAGAAAATGCACCTCCTTTGCCTCATAAAAAAAGAACAAATAGAAAAAGATCTTCCTCCTCCCTCCGACGATATACTACATTCCTGCCGCCGGGTTGGCATGCTCTAAAACAATGACACGCGTCAGTGTTGATCCGGTGTCACCGTCGTGCATCATCAGATGAGGTGCCCAAGGAGAGCGCTTCAGGGTCGATCCGGTCAAGAGGTAATTCGAGAAGAGTCTTCACCCAATCGATGTCCCTCATACCATCTTCCTATCCATGCATTATTTCCATCATGCGGCAAGTGCTGCAGCGGACATCTAGACGAGCATAGATAAATAAACCCATCAGCCACCACCCTAAGAGCATAAAGCGAGTTGTGGGGAATCTGCACACGTTGGTGTGACACCAATGGATGGGGTCATGTGCCGGCACAAAGAAGGAGGCCGCCATGGATGGTCACTTCAACGACCTCCCTCAATAGGTACCATCACACACATCTCCAAGTAGACCGCTACCTGCATCTTCCTACCTGAATCAACATTGTAACAGATCGATGTCATCTGCAACATGTTCCACCAAAAGCCACTAATAATTGAAATGTCGGTATATCTCTACTTCTAAAGGGGGAGTCCGTAGGCTGTTTCTTTCATTTGCACGCAACCATTAATGCTGAAACATCGTCTTAGTCATATCTTGCCCAATTCCTGGCTTGCCCACAGTTGTGTGCAATTAATAAGCCACACATGTTAATTACGTGTTTTAATTAGCTAGACATTTAATGGGTCCATTTAATTTGAAAAGTATAATCAAGTGTTGGACAAAAAATCGCATTAATTTGAATATTCACTCTTTTTGGATGCAAAAATCATATTAATTATAAAGAGTATAATTATTTAAATGGGAGGATCATGTCAACTATGGAAAGTATTATGAAGCGTTCTATAGTAGGTTCACTTCAATTATGGGAATATTTTTTTTTGGACAGAGAGGATCACATTAATTATTAAACGTGTAATCGAGTGATTACCGGAAGGACCACTTTAATTATAGGGAGTACCATTCTATGGATGTGAGTATCACATTAAGTATGAGAAGTATTATCAAGCCTAGAACAGAAGGATCATGTTAATTATGAAAAGTATCACCAAGTCATTAATGCAAAACAATTTCTAAACCTATCACCGAATCAATTTAGAAATCAAGCCATTAATGCAATTAATTAGCCAGACAATTAATTACGCGTGCAATTAATTATGGAAAGTATTATCGAGCATTTGATAGTAGGGTAACTTTAATTATGGTGAATATTGTTTTTGGACTAGAGGACCATGCTAATTATTGAAAGTTTAATTGAGTGATTAATGGAAGGACCACTTTAATTATGAAGAGTATCATTCCCGGATATGAGTATCACATTAATTATGAAAAGTATTATTATCAAGCCTAAAACAAGAGGATCATGTTAATTATGAAAAGTATCACCTGGTCATTAATGCAAAACATTTGTAAACCAAAAACTGAATAAATTGAGTCAGACCGGTTAATTACGCGTGTTAATTAGCTAGACAGTTAATAAGTATGTCTAATTTGGAAAGTATAATCGAGCGTTGGACGGAAAAATCACATTAATTACGAATATTATATTTTTTTGGATGTAATGATCATATTAATTATAAACAATATAATTATTTTAACTAGAGGATCATGTTAATTATGTAATGTATTATCGAGCATTTGACACTAGGGTCACTTTAATTGTGGAGAATATATTTTTGGATTGAAGGAGCACGTTAATTATGAGAAGTTTAATTGAGTGTTTAACAGAAAGACCACTTTAATTACGGAGAGTATCATTCTTTGGATGTGAGTATCACATTAATTATGAAAAGTATTATCAAGCCTAGAATGGGAGGATCGCGTTAATTATGAAAAGTATCAGCAAGTCATTAATGCAAAACAATTTGCAAACCAAAACCAAATCAATTTAGAAATCAAGCTATTAATGCTATTAATTAGCCAAACAATTAATTACGCGTGCAATTAATTAATTTTGTTTAAGTAGAGACTTTTTCATGACAAATCGGTTATAAATAAGGGCATTAATGCAATTAATTATTTAGTCAGACTTAATTAGGATGCAGATAATTAATTGTAGGAAGTTTTTTCAACCGTGTCTCTACTATTAAAGGGGGAGTAGGGCCCCTCCCCTTGACCCCCCCTACGAAGACCATTTTCCTGCACCTCCCCACACGCACAAGAAAACCCACCTCCTTTGCCTCATAAAAAAGAAAAGATAGAACAAACCGAAAAAGACCATCCTCCTTCCCACCCGCCGACGATCTACTACCTGTCTACCGCCGAGCTGGCATCCTTCGAAACAATGACACGCGTCAGCGTTGATCTGATGTCACCGTCTTGCGTCATCAGATGTGGTGCCCAAGGAGAGCGTGTCGGGGTCGATCCGGTCAAGATGCAATTCGAGAAGAGTCTTCACCCAATCGATGTCCCTCATACCATCTTCATATCCATGCATTATTTCCCTCATGCGGCAAGTGCTACAGTGGACATCCAGATGAGCACATGTAAATAAAACCAGCAGCCACCACCCTAAGAGCATAAAGCAGGGAGTGGGGAATCTGCACACATTGGTGTGACACCAATGGATGGGGCCATGTGCCGAGCTCAAAAGGAGGCCGCCATGGATGGCCACTTCAATGACCTCCCTCAGCAGGTACCATCACACACATCTCCAAGTAGATCACTACCTGCAACTTCCTAACCCAATCAACGTTGTAACAGATTAATGCCATCTGCAACATGTTCCACCAAAAGCTACTGATAACTGTAATGTCGGTATATGTCTACTTCTAAAGGGGGAGTCCGTAGGCCGTTTCTTTTGTGAGCATGCATCCATTAATGTTGAAACATTGTCTTAGTCATATTTTGCCGAATTCCCGCCTTGCACACACTTGTGTGCAATTAATTATCCACACGGGTTAATTACATGTGTTAATTAGCTAGACAGTTAATAGGCCCGTTTAATTTGAAAATTATAATCAAGTGTTGGACAAAAAATCACATTAATTATGAAGATTATCTATTTTTGGATCCAACAATCATATTAATTATAAAGAGCATAATTATTTGAACGGGTGGATCATGTTAATTATGGAAAGTATTATCAAGCGTATGACTGTAGGGTCACTTCAATTTTGGGAATATATTTTCGGATTGAGAGGATCACGTTAATTATCAAAAGTGTAATCGAGTGATTAACGGAAGGACCACTTTAATTATCGAGAGTATCACTCTATGGATGTGAGTATCCCATTAATCATGAAAAGTATTGGCCTTGTTTGGATACTATAACTCAGTTAGAGGTTAGGGTTAGATTCTAACCCTGAACTAACTCTAACCAAAGAGATGTTTGGATGGCAGGGTTAGATGGAGCGCGGATACGGCGAGGCATCTTCACGGGCAGTGCTTGAGGGAGGGAGGGAGAGGACGAGAAGCTTCAAGGAAGTGGGGAGCGATCTGCTGCGGGAAGAGCGGGAGAAAATGATGTTTTTTAGTGGTACCGAGAAGAACTAACCCAAATAAGCACATCATGGGTGGGTTAGTTTTTTAGGGTGGGTTAGATGCATCTAACCCAAACTAACCCTCCTGTTTGGATATTTTTGGGTTAGTTAAGTCCAAACTAATCCAAACTAACTCTAACCCATGGATCCAAACAGGGCCATTATCAAGCCTAGAATGGGAGGATCACGTTAATTATGAAAAGTATCACCATGTCATTAATGCAAAACAATTTGTAAACCAATCACCGAATCAATTTAGAAATCAAACCATTAATGCAATTAATTAGCCAGACAACTAATTATGCGTGCAAATAATTAATTCCATTTAAGTAGAGATTTTTTGTGACAAATCAGTTATGAAATAAGGGCATTAATGCAATTAATCATTTAGTCAGACTTAATTAGATTGCAGATAATTAATAGTAGGAAGTTTATTTAATCGTGTCTCTACTATTAGAGTGGAGTTGGGAACTGGATTGGTACGCCCAACTCCCCTCCCCTTGATCTCTCCTACAAAAACCATTTGCCCGCACCTCCCCACACACGTACAAGAAACCCACCTCTGTTGCCTCACGAAAAAAAGAAAAGATAAAACAAATAGAAAATGATCGTCCTCCTCCCGACACCCCCTCCCCCGATGATCTTCTACCTGCCGCATCTTGGGGCTGGCATCGTCTGAAACAATGACACACCTCAGC
>NC_041390.1:557683380-557699470 GCF_002162155.2 Triticum dicoccoides | reverse complement strand
CCCCCACACACACACAAGAAAATGCACCTCCTTTGTCTCATAAAAAAAGAACAAACAGAAAAAGATCGTCCTCCTTGCTCCGACGATATACTACATTCCTGTCGCCGGGTTGGCATCCTCTAAAACAATGACACGCGTCAGTGCTGATCCGGTGTCACCGTCGTGCATCATCAGATAAGGTGCCCAAGAGAGCGCTTCAGGGTCGATCCGGTCAAGAGGCAATCCGAGAAGAGTCTTCACCCAATCAATGTCCCGCATACCATCTTCCTATCCATGCATTATTTCCATCATGCGGCAAGGGTTGCAGCGGACATCTAGGCGAGCACAGATAAATAAACCCATCAGCCACCACCCTAAGAGCATAAAGCGGGTTGTGGGGAATCTGCACACGTTCGTGTGACACTAATGGATGGGGTCATGTGCCGAGCTCGAAAGGAGGCTGCCATGTGTAAGTGCATCTAGTGCCACCCCTAGTTGGTTTTGGAGTATTGACGACAAACCTAGTTGAGGGACTAATGTGTTTGTGAGAATTGCAGAATAACACAGGTAGAAGTCCCTCATGATTCGGTTTTACTACCAGAAATGACCCCTAAAACTTTATGAAGACATTGAAGTCAAAGGTGGTATATGAAGATATTCACATTGAAGACTATGACAAGAGAAGACACGATATGAAGCCTATGGAGCTCGAAGACTTAGATCTTTCGTAGTTCTTTTTCTTTTGTGTTGAGTCATAGGAACCACCGTACTGTTAAGTGGGGTCGAAGAGAACCAGTCAGAATGACTTAAGTGATGCCTAAACCAAAAACCTATGTCTTCGAGTGAAGACTATGAGAGCGAATCTTGTCTAGAGTCGGACAAGTCAGCTTTGCTTTTAGCCCAAGTAAAGTTGTCGTGTGAGTTTGAAATCTGACCGTTGGGACACGTGTCAGTTCCTCAGTGACCCAGGGTCATTTCGGACAAATCAGGTCGAGTTGCCAAGTGGCTATAAATAGCCCACCCCCTACAACCATAAATGGTTGGCTGCTCAGATTGAGAGTACGGCTTTTGTCATTTGAGAGCAACCCACCTCGAAGCCTTTGAGAGAGAATTCCTTGCGAGGATAAAGACCTAACCACCAGAGCCAGAGAGAATTGGGCATCACTTAAGTCTTCTTGTCTGTGTGATCTGAAGACTTATTACACTTGAGGACTGTGCATCCTCCAGCCGGTTAGGCGTCGCGTTCTGAGCATCCAAGAGACATTGTGGATTGCCGGTGAACGAAGTCTGTGAAGGTTTGGGAGTCTACCTTGAAGACTTACCAGAGTGATTGGGCGAGGTCTATGTGACCTTAGCTCAAGGAGAATACGGTGAGGACTGGGTGTCCTGAGCTGCGTGTTCAGGACTGGGTGTCCGGGACTGTGTGTCCTAAGTTTAAATACCTAGCCGCTCCAACCAGACGTACAGTTGTCACAGCAACTGGAACTGGTCCAACAAATCATTGTCTTCAACGAGTCACTGGTTTCATCTTCACTTCACTTTACTTACTGTTACTCCTTGTGAAGTCATTGTATGTTTGCTCTCCCATTTGTCTTCACTGAGTGACTGCGTGTTCTGTTTGGCTTCACAATATCTTCCTACCTGATCCTTACTACCTAGCTGCTATTAGTCTTTGTGCTTTCACTTCATTGAATACTTGACTATGGTTTGCCTAGTGTAGCCTACCTTCCTCTGCATGGTAATAGGTTTAATTTTATCGTTTGTCTTCAAAACTCCCATGTTCTGAAGACTTTCATAAAAATCGCCTATTCACCCCCCCCTCTAGTCGATATAACGCACTTTCAATTGGTATCAGAGCAAGGTGCTCCCTTGTTCTATGTGATTCGGTTTAACCACCTGGAGTTTTAGCTATGTCAACTGCAGGGATAATTAAAGTCTCCGCTGCGTGCCCTGTCTTTGATGGAACTGAATATCCCTACTGGAAGAATAAGATGCGTATGCATCTTGAAGCCATTGACGTTGACCTATGGTATGTCGTCGAGAACGGCGTTCCCAAGGCTGGAGAAGGTGTCACTGCTACTGATGTCAAGAAATTCGTTCAACTGGACTCTACTGCCAAGAATATCATATGTGGTCATCTGACCAAAGGACAGTATGGCCGTGTGAGTGCTTTGAAGACATCCAAGCTGGTCTGGGACTGGCTCTCCAAGGTCAATGAAGGCATCTCAACCCAGAGAGATCAGAGAATCAGTGTCCTTCGCAACCTCTTCAACCGCTTCAAGCGAAATGACAATGAGAATGTCCAGCACACATTTGACCGACTCACTGACATCACAAATGAGCTTCAAGCCCTCGGCGCCACTGAGATTACCAAACACGAAATCGTCAAGATGCTGCTGAGATCACTTGATAGTTCGTTTGACATCCTGGCCCTGATGATTCAAGAACGTCCTGATTTCAAGACACTCGATCCGTCTGACATACTTGAGAGGCTCAACACACATGAGTTTCAGCTTTCGGAGAAAAGAGAGATCTACGGTCCAAACTATGGGCGAACTCGTGCCTTGAAGGCAAAAGTTGTCTCCTCATCTGAAGAAGAATCTGACAGCAGTTCTGATGACCCTGAAGACATTGGAAGGGAACTTGCTATGCTTGTCAAGAAGTTCCAAAAATTCACCAAGAAGAAAGGCTTCAGAAAGTCTTCCCGATCAAGTTCAAGGAATGATGAAGCTCCTGCTCATGACTACAAGAATAAAACATGTCACAAGTGCAAGAAACTTGGCCACTTCATCTCTGAGTGTCCACAGTGGGACAATGAGAACAAAAAGAAGAAGAAGAGCAAAGAATATGACTCTAACGACAAGAAGAAGAAGAAGAAATACTCAAAGTCTCCTTCCAAGTCTTCCTCAAAGTCTTCATCACACAAGAAGAGCTCATCTGACAAGGCACATGCGTTTGTTGGCAAGGAAATGGATTCAGAGGAGGAGTCTGCTTCTGAGGAGGCGGAGGTGGAGTCTGAGGAGGAATCCGACTCAGGCCTCGCAAGTCTGGCTACAGCATACGTTGCCAAGTCCATCTTCAACACTGAAGACAATGACTTCATCACCGACACCGATGCAAATGACAAGGACTACTCCGCTTCTACCTACTACTTCATGGCGTGCGGTGCCAAGGTAAACACACGCACTACTCACTATCAAACATCTAGTGACGATGACTCTGATTGTGGTTCAAAACCTAGCTACAAAACACTTGCTAAAATTGCAACTGAACAACAGAAAGCTATGGAACATATTCAAAAACTGTTAGACAGAAGCGATGATCTGCTAGGTGCTGAAATGACTCGATCTGAATCCTTAATTGAAGACATAAAAAATCTTCACGTTAAGTATCAGGAACTTGAAAGTCGTCATGAAACTATCTCAACAACTCATGAAAAGCTTTCCTATGATTATCTTCAAAGGAAGCAAGATCTTGAGAAATTGAGAGCGGTTCATGAAGATCTTCAAACTGAAAATGAGTCACTTCGCGCCAAACAGGTCAGTCCCGATCAGGAAGGATTTGAACCACCATGTCTTAAAATGCATTGAGCGTGATAATGCTACTTCTGTTGCTGAATGTTCTACTGCTACTGCTGTTGCAAAATCTTCAACTGTTGATGCGGTAACTAACCCCTCTGCTGAGGATACCACCGCTATTGCTGATGAGAATGCTAGGTTGAAGACATTGCTTGAAACAGGGATGTACAAAAGTCTTCAAGGGCATCAGACACTATGTGATGTCCTCAAAAAGCAGATTCTGAACCGAAACCCTAGGAAAGAGGGTGTTGGGTTCGTAAGGAAAATGAATGCAGATGGCTCTTACTGGAAACCTAAGCAGTACCCCAAAACCATGTGGGTTGCTGCAAAGGAACCTTCAGCAGATCCATCCAATCTAACTGGCTTCACTTGTGCTAACCCCATTATCATTGATGAGTCCTTTAATGCAAACTATATACTGTTTAAGAATCAGAATGGTGAAGTGTTTGCCAGGTACATTGGTACTAACTGCAGAAATGGACCGCCTATGAAGAAGATTTGGGTTCCGAAAAAGTGTCTGGAAAATCTTCCTGTGAATGTCTTCATGACACCTCACTTGAAGAAGACAAACCTCAGACCAAAGGCTTCATACGGTCCAAAGGCTTCATACAAACAGAGGACTCACCTGAGTCGCACTAACGCAAATGTTTTGCAGGGAAACCATACTCAGGCATATGAATATGAGAGTGGTTCATCAAACCGCCATGTTCATAAGACCAAGAACTATTCTGCTTATTCTTATGAGTACTATTGTCCGCCTGCAAGACTGTTTGCTAAGGCTTCAAAGCCAAAATTCTCAGATGCTACACTTAGACTTATTGCTTCTAAGCCACCCTTGAAGATGTGGATGGTTAAGAAGGCTTAACTCTCTTTTGCAGGGAAAGGTCTCTAGCAGAAAACCAAAATCGTCTGACGCTATTGCTGGGGACCTTAAACATCTTGTAGGGCGCAAGATCAAATGCCCAAATGGTCTTACTATGTACTTCGTACCTGAATCGCTTGCTACTCTCCCTATTAGTCCTAACCTGGATCTAAGCTCTCATAACCCACTGGTTCGTCAAATGTTTTTGCTTCACAATGCTCTTGGTGAAGCCTATCCCCCTAACTGCACTGTAGGGTACGACACCAGCGTCTTCAGAATGGATTATTGACAGTGGGTGTACAAATCACATGACTGGCAAAAGAAGTCTTCTTATGGACTCAACCTTACGTCCATCCGACAAGAGCCACATCACATTTGCTGACACTGGTAAAAGTAAGGTATTGGGTCTAGGTAGAGTTGCAATCTCAAGGGATCAACACATGGATAAAGTTATGCTTGTTGAATCCCTTGGCTTCAACTTAATGTCTGTCTCAATGCTTTGCGATTTGAACATGATCGTAATGTTTGGAAAATATCGTTGCCTTGTACTAATGGAATCTGACAAGTCTCTAGTGTTTGAAGGGTATCGAAAAGATGATTTGTACGTGGTAGATTTCTCAGCAGGGCCACAGCTTGCAGTATGTCTTCTAGCAAAGGCTTCAGAATGCTGGCTCTGGCATCAGAGGCTTGGACATGCTGGCATGAGGAACCTCCACACCCTTGCGAAGAAGAAGCATGTCATAGGCATCGAGGGCGTCAAGTTCAAGAAAGACCACTTATGCGGTGCCTGTGAAGCAGGGAAGATGACGAGGGCCAAACATCCCTCGAAGACAATCATGACTACTACTCAACCCTTCGAACTGCTTCACATGGATCTTTTCGGTCCCACTCATTACTCAACTCTAACTACTACTGCTTGCCTCTATGGCTTCGTTATTGTTGATGATTATTCTAGATATACTTGGGTGCACATAATCCTTTACAAGACTGAAGTGCAGGATGTCTTCAGACGCTTCGCCAATCGAGCTATGAACAATTTTGGCGCCAAGATGAAGCACATCAAAAGTGACAATGGCACTGAATTCAAGAACACTGGCCTTGATACATATCTTGATATCTTGGGCATCACACATGAATTCTCAGCCCCGTACACGCCACAGCAGAATGGCGTCGTCGAACGCAAGAACAGAACACTAATTGAGATGGCCAGAATGATGCTAGATGAATACAAGACCCCAAGAAAATTCTGGCTCGAAGCCATTGATACTGCATGCCATACAATCAATCGTGTTTATCTTCACAAGCTACTGAACAAGACATCTTATGAGCTCCTTACTGGCAAGAAGCCAAATGTCAGTTACTTTAGAGTATTTGGCGCAAGGTGCTGGATCAAAGACCCACATCACACCTCAAAATTTGCACCAAAAGCACATGAGGGTTTTATGCTTGGATATGGAAAGGATTCGCACTCCTACAGAGTCTTCAATCTCTTTCATTACAAAGTGGTTGAAACAGTGGATGTGCGGTTCGATGAGACCAACGGTTCACAAAGAGAGCAGTTGCCAAATGTGCTAGATGAAGTTCCATCTAGTGAATCAATCAAGCTAATGGGAACTGGAGAAATTATACCTTCTGAAGCTCATCCTGAAGAAGAACTTATCATTTCAGCACCTGATCAACATGAAGACAATGCTCAGCCTGAAGATATTCCTTCCAACAACGACAATGAACAGCAAGAGCAAAGTCTTCGCCCTGTACATCCTCGCGTTGCCAATGAAGTGCAGATTGAAAGAATAGCATCAATGCACCTGGTCCACTCACTCGTTCAAGGGCAACTCAGCTAGCAAATTTCTGTGGGCACTTCGCATTCGTCTCAATATCAGAACCCAAGAAAGTTGAAGAAGCCTTCATGGAACCTGAATGGATTCAAGCTATGCAAGAAGAGCTTCAACAGTTTGAGCTGAATAATGTATGGGAATTGGTTAAGCGTCCTGATCCACGAAAGCACAATATAATAGGCACCAAATGGATATACCGCAACAAGCAAGATGAGCATGGTCAAGTTGTCAGAAACAAAGCTCGTCTCGTTGCTCAAGGATATACTCAAGTGGAAGGCATTGACTTCGATGAAACATTTGCTCATGTGGCTAGACTTGAAGCCATACGCATATTGCTGGCCTATGCAAATCATCATAACATACTTCTATATCAAATGGATGTGAAGAGTGCCTTTCTCAATGGCAAGATTGAAGAAGAAGTCTATGTTGCACAACCGCCTGGCTTTGAAAATCCAACACATTCTGACATGGTATACATGCTCAACAAGGCACTGTATGGCCTCAAACAAGCCCCTAGGGCCTGGTATGACACACTCAAATACTTCCTGAAGAGCAAAGGCTTCATACCTGGTTCCCTAGATCCCACTCTTTTCACGAAGACATATGATGGTGAACTGTTTGTGTGCCAAATATATGTGGATGACATTATCTTCAGCTGCACCAGTTAGAAGTACAGTGAAGAGTTTGGATATATGATGCAAGAGCAATATCAGATGTCCATGATGGGGGAGCTGAAGTTCTTCCTTGGTCTTCAAATACGACAACAACGCAATGGCATCTTCATATCTCAAGAGAAGTATCTCAAAGATTGCCTGAAGAAGTTCGGTATGCAAGACTGCAAAGGCTTCACAACACCAATGCCAGCCAAACATCATCTGAGTCCTGACGACAATGGTAAAGAGTTCGATCAAAAGGTATACCGCTCCATGATTGGTTCTTTACTTTATCTATGTGCATCTAGGCCAAATATTATGCTTAGTGTTTGCATGTGTGCTCGATTTCAAGCGGCGCCAAAGGAGTCGCATCACTTAGCTGTGAAGCGAATTCTTCGATATTTGGCTCACACCCCAACTCTAGGATTATGGTATCCAAAGGGCTCAGAGTTTGATCTGGTTGGATTCTTGGATGCTGATTATGCTGGTGACAAAGTTGATCGCAAGTCTACATCAGGCACATGTCACTTTCTGGGACGATCACTTGTATGTTGGTCTTCAAAGAAGCAGAACTGTGTATCTCTCTCCCCTGCTGAATCTGAATACATTGCTGCTGGATCTTGCTGCGCTCAGCTTCTGTGGATGAAGCAAACACTCAAGGACTATGGCATTCATCTGAAGCAAGTGCCACTTTACTGCGACAACGAAAGCGCCATCAAGATTGCTAACAACCCAGTTCAGCACTCGAAGACAAAGCACATTGAAATTCGTCATCACTTTCTCAGAGATCATGTTGTGAAGGAAGACATTGATATCATACACGTTAACACTGAAGAGCAATTAGCAGATATCTTCACCAAGCCCTTGGATGAGAAGAGGTTTTGCAAGTTACGGTGTGAGCTAAATATCCTGGAATCCTCAAATGTCCTGTGATCAGGCACACATCCTAACCCTTATGCATATTGATGACTTAGATGTGCAACACACGAAGTGAAGTATATCTTCAATCAATGAAGACATACATTCTAAGTATGAATACATTAATGTGGAATTTGACTTCGGAGCACCACGATAATTGTGCGCCGTGTCTGGGTCTAATACTTCCTATACGGTGGGTAACGCCACCACCAAACGTTCTATTTTGAAGTGTTTCACTCATGGCATTACCTTGCAATGTCTTCACATTTGGTTTGGCTTCGAACTCAACATATTTTCATGATTATCTTCACTATGTTGATTATATATATATATATATATATATATATATATATATATATATATATATATATATATATATATACTAGTGTTCTATCCTCTACAGCATTCACTTATAGCTATGTCTTCGTGTTGAATCTTTTGAACTAAGTGAATGTGATCGGACCCCAACTTCTCTATGCTTTCTATCTCAAACTCTATCTCTCCAAGTCGTATGCATTCTATTGAAACTGTCGAATGTCTTCTCTGCGTCCTTGTTAGCAGAAGATACAGTGACAACCATTAAGTCCGTTTTCAATGCTCATTCCTCCACATGAAATCCGGAGAAGTAGGAACGACCACCCGACAATCCAGGCGTGCGTGGGACGTGGAACAAACCCCAAAACTCCGCATACTGGCCACATGTTCCTCAGATGCGAATCTCCGGGGGCACCTGTGTAATAGCACAGTGCCGCCCCTGTGCCTATAAATACACACTCACAGCGGTCATTATCTCTTCTTCCACCCTCGCACGAACCCTAGCGCCACCGCTAGCTCTCGACGACGCCGGTGATGAAGCGCTTCACTGCCGCAACCTCTCCGATGCCGTCTTCACGCCGATCGCGGACACCGTCCTCTCCGCCGTCGCCATAGGTGTCCTCCGTCGCCAAGTTAGGCCACGGAAGAGTGAACTGCTCGGCCTCATCTCCCACTCCGTCTAGCAGTTCTCAGTGTGGTAAATAAAACTCCCTTTTTACAGCACCGTTGATCCTATTGATCTGTCACTTTCTACCACAAGCAGTTTCTGTTCACACAAGCTAGATCTCTCTCATATTGCATCTCATAACATGCCTAGTATATTCACTTGTGCTTCACAAAGTAGTTAGATTCCTCACTTGTACTAATCTGTGGATTCGTACAAATCTGGAACCAACTTCTTATCTATGAGTGAATGTCTTCGCACGATGAGGTCAATGTCTTCTAAACTGATTTATCTTTGAAATCTTCTGAGAATGCATATGACCTCTTCCCCTTCCCTCGCACCTTAATGCTGTCACAGGTACATGTCCGTGGGAGAATCCTTTGGTTCTCATAGTCTGCATTCATTTGCAGAATTCTTACAGCATCACATAAATTCTCCCGAAGCCAGTTCCTGTTGGTCCAGCAAACGAAAACCTTTGAAGCCTTTGAACGTCTTGAAGCCTTTCAAGTTAAAGTTTATGGCTTCAGAAAAGGCAGCAAGGAAGGGTGGCAGAAAGCGTCATGGTGAGACCTCCAGAGATCTGCCAGATGAACTCTCAGAAATGTACAAGACAGATCCTGAAGAGGATTACAGTCAGCGCAAGACCCAAATCCAATGGATTCGAAGATATTGGGCAGAACAATGGTTCAAGTACAGATTTGTGACCCAGGAGTATGTTGAGAAAAATGCCATCAAGAGACCGTGGGGAGACATCCTATTCAAGAATCTTCTACCCAGGTCCAGAGATGAAGCCATTGCTCAAGGCTTCTATCCATGCATGGTCCGTGGACCACAGCCTGCTGATGCACACTCGTCGTCACTACTATGGTGTCGTGACGACAATCTGTCCAAGCGGAACTTTCAGTTTGCTCAAAACTCTGTGAAGCAGAACAAGAAGACTTTTGGGTTAGACTTCAACCCTGGTCCATCATCTCCAAGGGCGGATGGCACACGACATGCAGAACCCAATGTCATTGGTCCTTTCGCCAACCTTGAAGGCCTCATCACCTACATCTTGGTTTAAGGGACTGCAGTGAATGAGCCTGCGGCTGACACTGAGTCTGATGACACGCCTGCAGTGCCGAAGCCAAAGCAGTTGAAGAAGCCAAAAGCTTCAAAGCCAGCCCCTTCACCAAAAATCTCAAGGGTGAAGCCATTGGCAACTGCACCTCCTGAAGACAATGTGTGGTCTGAAGATTTATCACGCGTCTCCAAGCCCCAGAAGGCCAAGATGCCTCTGTCTCACACTAGCAAAGAGCTAACAGCTGCTGCCATCCTACGCAATGACGACATTGATCTGTTAAGTGATGAAGATCTTGCCGATGACACTCTTGAACAACTCATCAAGAGCAAAGAAGAAGCAGAAATCTTCAATGATCTGCCTCTTTTTGATGTCACCATCATCCACAACTTCATTGACGAGTGGTTTGACACGCCAAACATCAGCTTTGAAGATCTGCAGCTACCCATTGGCCTCAGTGTCGCCTTCCAAGGCGCCATTGCTTCAAAACTTGCTATTGCCCAGCGCATTGTTGAGCTGAAGCAGAAGATTGACTATGAAAAGGCTCAGTTCAAGAAGCATATGGTCAAGCTCAGCGTGCAAGAAGTGAAGAACTTCAAGACAATGATGCACGAGCTCAAGGAAGCCTTTGTGAAGAAGCGTGCAGAAGCTCAGGGTTCGCGTGAGCGCATGAAGACTCTGGTTGACAGATGTGTGCAAGCCTATAATGAGGCTAAGAAGCGCAAGGCACTTGGGCGTCCTGGCATCGACCCCAGGATGGCCACAAAGAAGAAGAAGAAGCTTGCTATGGCTGAATCTGATGCACCAAGGCAAGAAGCAGTTCCGATTGTCTTCCCAACAAGAATGACTGGCTCGAAGCCAAAGAGCCGGTCAACAGCTTCAGAGCTCAAGAAGACAAAAACTGCTGAGGCTGAAGCCAGGAAGAGGAAACACTCTGAAGACTCTCCTACTGCCCCCACCAAGAAAAACGAAAACCCAAGAAAGCTCGGGCTGCTCTCACAGAGCCCTTGATAGTTGAACCCATTTCTATGGTTCATCCTGACGCAGAACGTCAACTGACAGTTCATGAGCCTGCTTCCATAGAGGCTCCTGAAGCTGAAGACATTCCAGCAGCTGATCCCATCGCTGCTGAAGACATTGGTCATCATGACAATGTAGAAGATGATGCAGTCCTTCCTCAGTTAGAAAACAGCAAACTCATCAGCATTGGTCGTCCACTGACGCCAATTGCACAGGATGCTTCATGGGCGGATCGCCCACAAGAGGAAGAAGACTATGAGGCCCAGCTCACTCCACAGGCGTCGTCTGCGTTCCGCAGGCTTCGCAAAGGTCCAAGGCCTCAAGTCTCTGCTGAAGACATTCCGGCTGCATCAGCCGCAGAAGAAGAAGTACCACAAGATCCCACTCCCCTGCTCCACCAAGAAGCAGTTCTCCAGGAGAACGTGCCTATGACCGACCCTCCAGCTAGTCAAGTGGAGGATGCAAATCTTGAGGCTGCCACAACCAACAACGAAGCTAATGTGGAGCCCTCCCTAGCAAAAGCTTCAAAAGACAGCGAAGCCACTGATCCCGCCACTTCTGTTCCTGAGTCTGCTGCCGGTCCCCAATTCAACTATCATGTTGAGCACAGGCCTCAGGTCCAGAAGCCAATCCCAAGACTGCCAAGGTTTCCAGGTCCTGCATCAGCACCTGGCTCCTTCAACATCAATGGCTTCAGGGCAGACAACACGTTCTTCGATAGCTCCAGGAACCCCTACTCAAGGGAAAGGATATCATCTGATCAGTTCTGGAGCTATCCTCAGCGAAGCTATTACTCTTGCATTCTTTACAACCAAGGTCGCATCTTCCCACACAAGCGCCTTGACATTGAAGCTATAGCTGGTCTGCCCTGTCTAGAAGAAGCGTTGGATTGCTTCAAGCAAGTGGGTCTGCTGCAGTTTGTTACTGATGAAGAGCATTGGAATGAAGAGTTGCTGCTACAATTCTATGCCACACTTCACATCAAAGGGTATAGCAGAGATCCGAAGACTTGGGTCCTGGAGTGGATGACTGGCAACGTTCATCACGAAGCCAATGCATTTGACATCATTGAGCTCACTGGCCTGCCCACTCCTGGCGATCTCTTCGAGCAAGGCTGTCAGCTGCACGCTGAAGCTACTAAGAGCATCTTTCAGCGACCAGAACCTAATATGAGTCAAATGCTCAGCATGATGAAGCCATTGCCTCAAGATGCTGCGTATCCCACAGAGTTCTTCGTTGAAGACCTTGAGTACCTGCCCAGAACCATCTATCACATCATCAGGCGAACTCTCTGGCCTATCAAAGGGCACTCTCCAAATGCCAAGCTTCAGGGTGCAATGAAGACTTTGGTCTTCTATATACTTCATGGCAAATGCTTCAATGCACAGGACTTCTTCATACGCCAACTTGCTGCATCAGGCATTGATCTGTTTGGTTTGAAGTTCTACGCCCCTTGGGTCATGCGGCTGATCAAGCAACACTCCGCCATCTCGTATCAGCCCTCAGCCCACAACCATCGGATCTTCTTGCCTGACGTGGACATGTCTACTAAAGCCATATATTCTGAGCCTGCCAAGCAACCTCTAAGTCTTCAGAATGCAGAACATCAGAGTTTTACTCAGAACGTTGAAGGAGTTGAAGTAGTTTCTCGGGTGTATCCTTTGGCTGGCACTACACGTGCACCACACCCTGCTTCAACTGAAGCCACTGACAGTGCCACTGCTTCAAGACCCAAGAAGCGCACTCGTGTTCTCAACGACCGAGAGCTTCTTGTGGCCCTACATCAGAAACAAGATAGGCATCATGACTGGCTGAAGCGTCAGATGAAAAGTCTCTTGGTGGATGTTAATCGCACTCGAAATCTTGCCACCAAGAATGCTTTCGTTGCCCATGAAACCTGTCGCCGCACATGGAAAGGGCTAACGATGATGCTTTTTGAAGCAGATCTTCAAGAGGATGGCTTCACTGAAAGATTCAAGTTTGACTCCACACCTCCTCGAAGGGTTGTGCTGCTGGGAACTCCATCCCTTGAAGACTCTGAGTTCTCTTCCTCTGCTGCCATAGTCACTGCCAGAATTATTGAGGAAGAAGACGATGCTACTTCACCGCCACCTCCTTCAGCACCTCCAAGCTCTTCTGCACCGCCAAACAACACCAACAACCCTGCTACTTCACCTACTCCTCATGGGAACGAGTAGAGGCTCCATGTCTTCAAACCTTTTTGGTCATTACTGACAAAAGGGGGAGAAGCATATGAGATTGATAGTCTTCAAGCGGGTTCATATGGTCGGGTGCCTTATATTTTGCTTCATGCTTACAACTCTCGTTTTTTTTGGCTACATTTGGTTCTTATGAGTTGTAACACTTAAACTAGATGGTCGTCTGCTACTTATTCGCCACCTTGTTTTGCGAAGATAAATTCCGCATGTGCGACGATAAATTCCGCACTTAGCTCATTCTGCAGACGTCCATTTTCCATTATGCATGGCATTATCTTCATATACTTTCACATGCATAGTGGATTGTCATCATAAGTTGAAGTGGATCTCCACAAGTACCACCTGCCATGTGCATTTGCATTCCAAAAGCAAATTAACTTATATGCACATCTTCAGGGGGAGCCCTTGCAACTTATGAAGACAATTCCTTATCCTTTACAGTTTCACAGATTATATTCCTCGTTGAAAACTTCAACTAGTTTGTCATCAATCACCAAAAAGGGGGAGATTGTAAGTGCATCTAGTGCCACCCCTAGTTGGTTTGGAGTATTGACGACAAACCTAGTTGAGGGACTAATGTGTTTGTGAGAATTGCAGAATAACACAGGTAGAAGTCCCTCATGATTCGGTTTTACTACCAGAAATGACCCCTAAAACTTTATGAAGACATTGAAGTCAAAGGTGGTATATGAAGATATTCACATTGAAGACTATGACAAGAGAAGACACGATATGAAGCCTATGGAGCTCGAAGACTTAGATCTTTCGTAGTTCTTTTTCTTTTGTGTTGAGTTATAGGAACCACCGTACTATTAAGTGGGGTCGAAGAGAACCAATCAGAATGACTTAAGTGATGCCTAAACCAAAAACCTATGTCTTCAAGTGAAGACTATGAGAGCGAATCTTGTCCAGAGTCGGACAAGTCAGCTTTGCTTGTAGCCCAAGTAAAGTTGCCGTGTGAGTTTGAAATCTGACCGTTGGGACACGTGTCAGTTCCTCAGTGACCCAGGGTCGTTTCGGACAAATCAGGTCGGGTTGCCAAGTGGCTATAAATAGCCCACCCCCTACAACCATAAACGGTTGGCTGCTCAGATTGAGAGTACGGCTTTTGTCGTTTGAGAGCAACCCACCTCGAAGCCTTTGAGAGAGAATTCCTTGCGAGGATAAAGACCTAACCACCAGAGCCAGAGAGAATTGGGCATCACTTAAGTATTCTTGTCTGTGTGATCTGAAGACTTATTACACTTGAGGACTGTGCATCCTCCAGTCGGTTAGGCGTCGCGTTCTGAGCATCCAAGAGACATTGTGGATTGCCGGTGAACGAAGTCTGTGAAGGTTTGGGAGTCTACCTTGAAGACTTACTAGAGTGATTGGGCGAGGTCTATGTGACCTTAGCTCAAGGAGAATACGGTGAGGACTGGGTGTCCTGAGCTGGGTGTCCGGGACTGTGTGTCCTAAGGTTTAAATACCTAGCCGCTCCAACCAGACGTACAGTTGTCACAGCAACTGGAACTGGTCCAACAAATCATTGTCTTCAACGAGTCACTGGTTTCATCTTCACTTCACTTTACTTACTGTTACTCCTTGTGAAGTCATTGTATGTTTGCTCTATCATTTGTCTTCACTGAGTGACTGCGTGTTCTGTTTGGCTTCACAATATCTTCCTACCTGATCCTTACTACCTAGCTGCTATTAGTCTTTGTGCTTTCACTTCATTGAATACTTGACTATGGTTTGCCTAGTGTAGCCTACCTTCCGCTGCATGGTAATAGGTTTAATTTTATCGTTTGTCTTCAAAACTCCCATGTTCTGAAGACTTACATAAAAATCGCCTATTCACCCCCCCTCTAGTCGATATAACGCACTTTCACCATGGATGGTCACTTCAACGACCTCCCTCAATAGGTACCATCACACACATCTCCAAGTGGACCGCTACCTTCATCTTCCTACCTGAGTCAACATTGTAACAGATCGATGTCATCTGCAACATGTTCCACCAAAAGCCACTAATAACTGAAATGTCGGTATATCTCTACTTCTAAAGGGGGAGTCCTTAGGCCGTTTCTTTCATTTGCATGCAGCCATTAATGCTGAAACATCTTCTTAGTCATATCTTGCCCAATTCCTGGCTTGCCCACAGTTGTGTGCAATTAATTAGCCACACAGGTTAATTACGTGTGTTAATTAGCTAGACATTTAATAGGTCCATTTAATTTGAAAATTATAATCGAGTGTTGGACAAAAAATCGCATTAATTTGAAGATTCACTTTATTTGGATGCAAGAATCATATTAATTATAAAGAGTATAATTATTTAAATGGGAGGATCATGTCAATTATGGAAAGTATTATGAAGCGTTCTATAGTAGGTTCACTTTAATTATGGGAATATATTTTTTTGGACTGAGAGGATCACGTTAACTATTAAAAGTGTAATCAAGTGATTACCAGAAGGACCACTTTAATTATGGAGAGTACCATTCTATGGATGTGAGTATCACATTAAGTATAAGAAGTATTATCAAGCCTAGAACGTAAGGATCACGTTAATTGTGAAAAGTATCACCAAGTCATTAATGCAAAACAATTTCTAAACCAATCACCGAATCAATTTACAAATCAAGCCATTAATGCAATTAATTAGCCAGACAATTAATTATGCATGCAATTAATTAATTCTGTTTAAGTAGAGATCTTTTCCGCGACAAATCGGTTATGAAATAAGGGCATTAATGCAATTAATCATTTAGTCAGTCTTAATTAGGATGCGGATAATTAATAGTAGGAAGCTTATTTAACCGTGTCTCCACTATTAAAGCGGAGTTGGGGACTGTACGTGGTACGCTCAAGTCCCCTCCCCTTGATCCACCCTACAAAAACCATCTGCCCGCACCTCCCCACACACATACAAGAAAACCCACCTCCGTTGCCTCTCGAAAAAAGAAAAGATAAAACAAACAGAAAAAGATTGTCCTCCTCCC
>NC_041390.1:557681307-557683260 GCF_002162155.2 Triticum dicoccoides | reverse complement strand
CTGACACACCTCAGCGTTGATCCGATGTCGACCCCCCTTACGAAAATCATATGCCTACACCTCCCCACACGCAGAAGAAAACCCACCTCCTTTGCCTCATAAAAAATAAAAGAAAGAACAAACAGAAAAAGATCGTCCTCCCCCCTCGACGATCTACTACCTGCCTACCGCCGGGATGGCATCCTCTGAAATAATGACACGCGTCAGCGTTGTTCCGGTGTCACCGTCGTGCATCATCAAATGAGGTGCCCAAGGTGAGTGCCTCAGGGTCGATCTGGACGAGAGGCAATTCGAGAAGAGTCTTCACCCAATCGACGTCCCTCATACCATCTTCATATCCATGCATTATTTCCATCATGCGGCAAGTGCTGCAGCGGACATCCAGACGAGCACAGATTAATAAACCCAGTAGCCACCACCCTAAGAGCATAAAGCGGGTTGTAGGGAATCTGCACACGTTGGATTGACACCAATGCATGGGGTCATGTGCGAAGCTCGGAAGGAGGCCGTCGTGGATGGCCACTTCGATGACCTCCCTCAGCAAGTACCATCAGACACATCTCCAAGTAGACCGCTACCTGCATCTTCCTAACCCAATCAACATTGTAACAGATTGATGTCATCTGCAACATGTTCCACCAAAAGCTACTAATAACTGAAACGTCGGTATATCTCTACTTCTAAAGGGGGAGTCCATAGGTCGTTTCTTTCGTTCACACGCAGCCATTAATGCTGAAACATCGTCTTAGTCATATCTTGGCCAATTCATGCCTTGCTCATAGTTGTGTGCAATTAATTAGCGACGCGGGTTAATTACGTGTGTTAATTAGCTACACAGTTAAATAGGTCCATTTAATTTTAAAAGTATAATCGAGTGTTGGACGAAAATTCACATTAATTATGAAAATTATCTCTTATTTGGATGTAGCAATCATATTAATTATAAAGAGTATAATTATTTGAATGGGAGTATCATGTTAATTATGGAAAGTATTATCGAGCGTTTGATAGTAGGGTCACTCTAATTTTGGTGAATATTGTTTTCGGACTGAGAGGATCATGCTAATTATTTAAAGTTTAATCGAGTGATTAATGGAAGGACCACTTTAATTATGAAGACGGATGTGAGTATCACATTAATTATGAAAAGTATTATCAGACCTAAATCAACAGGATCGCGTTAATTATGAAAAGTATGACCCGGTCATTAATGCAAAACAATTTGTAAACCAAACACTAAATATATTTAGCCAAACCAGTTAATTACGCGTGTTAATTAGCTAGACAGTTAATAAGTCCGTTTAATTTTGAAAGTTTAATCGAGCGTTGGACGGGAAAATCGCATTAATTATGATGATTATCTTTTTTGGATGTAACGATCATATTAATTATAAAGAGTATAATTATTTTAACTAGAGGATCATGTTAATTATATAAAGTATTATCGAGCATTTGACACTAGGGTCTCTTTAATTATGGAGAATATTTTTTTTGGACTGAAGAATCAAATTAATTATGAAAAGTTTAGTTGAGTGTTTAACAGAAGGACCACTTTAATTATGGAGAGTATCATTCTTTGGATGTGAGTATCACATTAATTATGAAAAGTGTGATCAAGCCTAGAACGGGAGGATCACATTAATTATGAAAATTATCACCAAGTCATTAATGCAAAACAATTTGCAAAACAAACACCAAATCAATTTAGAAATCAAGCCATTAATATAATTAATTAGCCAAGCAATTAATTACATGTGCAATTAATTAATTCTATTTAAGTAGAGATTTTTTTCATGACAAATTGGTTATGAAATAAGGGCATTAATGCAATTAATTATTTAGTCACACTTAATTAGGATGTAGATAATTAATAGTAGGAAGTTTTTTCAACCGTGTCTCTACTCTTAAAGGGGAGTTAGGACCCCTCCCCTTGACCCCCCCCTATGAAAACCA
>NC_041390.1:557594435-557680677 GCF_002162155.2 Triticum dicoccoides | reverse complement strand
GAAAACCCACCTCCATTGCCTCACGAAAAAAAGAAAAAAAAGAACAACAGAAAAAGATCGTCCTCCTCCCGACCCCCCATGACGATCTGCTGCCTGCCGCACGCCGGGTTGGCATCCTCAAAAACAACGACACACCTCAGCGTTGATCCGATGTCATCGCCGTGCGTCATTAGATGAGGTGCCCAAGGAGAGCGCCTCAGGATAGATCCGGTCGAGAGGCAGTTGCGACAAGAGTCTTCACCCGATCGATGTCCATCATACCCTCTTCCTATCCATGCATTATTTCCATCATGCGGCAAGTGTTGCAGCGGACATCCAGATGAGCACGGATAAATAAACCCAGCAGCCACCACCCTGAGAGCACAAAGCGGGTTGTAAGGAATCTGCACACGTTGGTGTCACACCAATGGATGGGGTCATGTGTCGAGCTCGGAAGGAGGCTGCCATGGATGGCCACTTCAACAACCTCCCTCAACAGGTACCATCACACACATCTGCAGTTAGACTGTTACATGCATCTTTCTAACCAAATCAACGTTGTAACAGATTGATATCATCTGCAACATGTTCCACCAAAAGCTACTGATAACTGAAACATCTGTATATCTCTACTCCTAAAGGGGGAGTCCGTAGGTCTTTTTGTTCGTTCACATGCAACCATTAATGCCAAAACATCGTCTTAGTCATATCTTGCTCAATTCTTGCCTTGCCCACAAATGCATGCAATTGATTAGCTAGACCGATTAATTATGTGTTTCAATTTGCTAGGCAATTAATAGGTCCATTTAATTTGAAAAGTATAATTGAGCGTTGGACGGGAAAATTGCATTAATTATGAAGATTATCTTTTTTGGATGTAAGGATCATATTAATTATAAAGAGTACAATTATTTGAACGGGAGGATTATGTTAATTTATGAAAAGTATTGTCGAGCGTTTGATAGTAGGGTCACTTTAGTTATGGGGAATATTTTTTGGACTGAAGGATCATGTTAATTATGAAAAGTTTAATCTAGTGATTAACACAAAGACCACTTTAATTATGGAGAGTATCATTCTTTGGATGTGAGTATCACATTAATTATGAAAAGTATTCTCAAGTCTAAAACGAGAGGATCATGTTAATTATGAAAAGTATCACCCAGTCATTAATGCAAAATAATTTGTAAAACAAAAAACGAATCAATTTAGAAATCAAGCCATTAATGCAATTAATTAGCCAGGCAATTAATTAATTCCGTTTAAGTAGAGATTTTTTTTGCAAAAAATCGGTTATGAAATAAAGGCATTAATGCAATTAATTATTTAGTTATACTTAATTAGGATGAAGATAATTAATACTCCATCCTCAGGATTGATCTAATGTCACCATCGTGTGTCATCAGATGAGGTGCCCAAGGAGAGCGCCTCAGAGTAGGTCCAGTCAAGAGGCAGTTGCGAGAAGAGTCTTCACCCAATCGATGTCCCTCATACCATCTTCATATCCATGCATTATTTCCATCATGTGGCAACTGCTGCAGCGGACGTCCAGACAAGCATAGATAAATAAACCCAGCAGCCACCACCCCGAGAGCATAAAGCGGGTTGTGGGTAATCTGCACACGTTGGTGTGACACCAATGGATGGGGTCATGTGTCGAGCTCGGAAGTAGGCTGCTATGGATGGCCACTTCAACGACCTCCCTCAGCAGGTACCATCACACACATCTCCAAGTAGACCGTTACTTGCGTCTTCCTAACCCAATCAACATTGTAACAGATTGATGTGATCTGCAACATGTTCCACCAAAAGCTACTGATAACTGAAATGTCGGTATAGAACAGAACAATTGCCCAGTTATTGTATTTTGAACTATTTATTGTGTGACAGTATGATCCATTTTCTATTAATCGTGATTGGAAGGAACACCATTTCTGAACAATGAGGTTGGTGAGGTCACAACGTAAGAAAAAAAATAGATATTACTTCATTTGCCACTCATTTTTTTGTGTGACTATGTTGAGATGTTTAGATATCACATGTAGCTCTATATAGATGTTCCATAGTTAATTCAACTGGTATGATTAGCTAGAAAAGTAAAAGATTTAGGGATTTACGTTCAATCTTAGGATTTACGTTCTTGTATCAAGTTTAAAAAATGCACACAGAAATGCAGCATAGAAACTACATAGGAGAGCTGCCTTTTTATTGATAGAGGAAGGCCGTGAGCACGTCAATTGTATGGGAAAAAGAAAGAAACGAAAATGAAAAACTCAAAAGAAAAGTGCTATGATCTCATGATAAGATGTCGACCACCAGCCAGTGCCAACGGGAGCGCTCCAATAGTAGGTCCTAAGGCAGAGACAAATTTTGATTAGTACTAGCATGCATGCCAATGAAGGTCACATACTCTGCCTAGTTCATGATTTCTTTTCACTTATGCAATTTAGCAAATAAGTATGTTGTTGTCCAATTATACCATGTCAGTATAGGTTGCGGAGGACGGTAGAGTGAATATTAGTTAAAAAGCATAGGTCAAGCTTGATATGTTTTAATCTGTAATTACTGATCCTCTTGTACAACTAGTCATGCATTTTGTGATTATCAGGCTTCAATTGCATGATGCTTTCGTTGATTAATTCCATCTTTTGTAGGTTGGTCATAAGCAAGGCTGCCACATAGTTGAGGAAGATGATGTCCTTTGATTCTGACAGGCGACAACTATCTAGGTTGTACGGCCTATTGGAGAAGACATTCACAAGAGGACAGTGTGCATGTATACTGATTTGCATTGGCAGATCTTGCAATATATCCCAAAGAAATCAAAAGATCAGTTATGTCATCTCATTAGTAAATGACTTTCTATGCACCTTTTTTTTCTTTCACAATTACATGTTAACTGCATACATTCATGAATTGTACAAACTCTTATATTTTTTAATATATATTATTATTTTAAATGAATATGCGTGTCAACACATGTTCCAAAATTATGTAAGTAATCATTCTTGATACCAAGTTCATGAATGTCTAATTAGTGATTTTTTCTAGCTCCGATTTTTCTTTTTTACTTCGCATCTAAGATTTGTTTAAAATCAGACATAGTAAAGTTTGACCATATTTATCTAAATAAATATTAATATTCACAATATCATAAAATGCATTATGAATTAACTTCCATATTGTATAATTTTAGTATTATATATAGGACAATACTATTCTAATCTCAGGATCAGAATAACTATTATGATCACGGCGCCTTATATAGGCCCGATGAGACGTTCCCGAACTCCGAAAACACAAAAAAAGAAAAGCCTGATTGGCCCATTCCCAACCCCACCCCACCTCCCGCATCACCTCTGTCGGATCTCCTGACACCTTCCGCCGCTGCCCCTGGCTCCAGCGCGCTTCTTCCCTCTGACCGGCGTCGCTGCCGCACTTCCTTCCACACGGCTGGCGCCCCTCTCGCCGGAGCGCCACCTCCCCATCCGCCGGCGCTCCTCCTCCCACTCCACCCCGATCCACCCTGATGCGCGCGACCCACCCAGCGCCGCACCTGCATCTCGCCGCCCCGCTCCCTGGCCACCGGAGCGCCATCCTCCCCACTCCATCGCTGCCACCCCGCTCCCAGCTGAAACCCACGACGCGCCGCCGATGCGGGACACCTCCCCGATGCGCTGCCGCCGTGCCGCGGATGACCACGAGCGACCTTCTTCCACCTCTCCAAGCGCCGCCACTCGGGACGCCACGCACTTAGGCTCCCCTGCCGCCGCGAACTTCTTGCTCCTACCACCACGACCTTCTCCCCCCTGCCGCAGCGTCCTTCTTCCACGCACTCAGAACTTGGCCATTTTTGGACGAGGAATCAAGATCGCCCCTGCTGCTCTGTTTGGATCTACTCGGTTGCTGGTGTAGTTTGCTTCGAGGCTACTCACACCCAAGCTCCCACTAGCCACGGCAATCTCATTCCCGCAGCGGATGTCGCCGACCTCGACTAGTGGTTGCCGGATTTTGTGTTTCTTCTGTACAAAACTGATGCATTTCTTCTCTTGTTTCTGCAGTTTTGTTAACTGAACTTTATTGTGTCGACTGATTGAACTGCATAGAACTTAACTGTCTAGGGTGCAAGGGTGTCACGCGGAGGTGGCTCGAGCCGGCAGGAGATGCAGCAGTTCGATGCAGCCCCTCCACGTCGTTCAACTCATGCAGCCATCTGGCTCAAAGCCAACAGTGAGCTCCTACTTTGACTCACTGCCCACGTAGCTTCTGGGCATGTGTCGATGTGTGGTTGAAGCTCTTTCTTTCTCTCCATAGTCTCATGTGCTGATGCTGCCCTCAGTCTCTCTTATCTCAGTTTGGCACACCCAAAAAATGATTTTGTTACTCTCAGTTTGGCACGCCACTGCTGGTCGAGGAAGCTTTCTCTGGTACCTGCCATGGCAAGAGCTTGAGACGATGTGGTTGGGCGTGCAAGTACTACGCGCCGGACCCGGAGGAGGACTTCGGGGAGGGGTACGAGGGGAAGCAGGTGGTGGTGGAGAACCTGCGGCAGCTGTGCGTGCACTGGGTGGCCAACGAGAGCGGGCGGCCGTGGGCGTGGTGGGACTTCACCATGGACTATAAGCTGCGGTGCTCCATGAAGGAGAAGAAGTACAACAAGGCGTGCGCTAAGGAGGTGGTGGCCTCGCTCGGGCTGTCGCTGGAGAAGGTGCTGGTGTGCATGGGCGACCCCGACGGCGACGCTGACAATGCCGTCATGTCCAAGGAGCAGGAGGACCAGATCGGGCGCGGGTCGCGCGGGGACGTCACCATCCTGCCCATGCTCGTCATCAACGGCGTCCAGTGCAGAGGTGGGTTGGCCCGTTGGCCATTGTTGCGCCGTCTCTTTCATTTTTCCGGCGATGGAAGAACTGACATGATGTGTGGTGTGTGCGTGCAGGGAAGCTGGAGAGGACGGCAGTGCTCAAGGCCGTGTGCGCCGGCTTCAAGGAGGGGACCGAGCCGCAAGTCTGCCTGAGCCATGGTGAGCACCAAGGCCTTCATTTCCGATGACAAGAAGGGTGAATCGACGATGAACTTCTGACGAGCTTTTCTCTGCAGACATGGAGACGAACGAGTGCCTGCACCGAAACGGCGGGTGCTGGCGGGACGAGGCGACGAACATGATGGTGTGCAGGGACACGTACCAGGGCAGGGTGTGCGAGTGCCCCATGGTGAACGGCGTCCGCTACGACGGTGACGGGTACACCCACTGCAAAGGTACCTACCTGCATTTTTCTCCTCTCGATAGCACTAGGGAAGCTATGCTGGAGGTTCACTCATAGTCTCATGTGCCGATGCTTAGCCAGAAAGCCAATCTTTATGTATTCTGAAAGTGAACCAGGTGCACTGTATGTGTTTGCTATTATGCGTGCTAGAACTGAAGCATTTTTGTGATTAGCTCTTTTTTGTTCTGATGAAGCAAGCACTAGCTTCTCCTGCCATGCTACCTTTGGTCGAGAGCACATAGCTCAGTAGACAGAGCTTGACAAGGTAGAAATGCAACATGTGGTGTAGAGAAGGCCACATTTCTCACGTGGCACACATTTTCTTTTTTCTTTTTGTATGTAAAAAGGGTGTTTAGGCTTACCACCACATTTATGGATCCATTTTCGGTCTCCTCCACCATGCTCCTGTAGGTCGACTGCACCGCCACATGAAGTTCATAGGCCATAGCTGCGGACGGACGAAATTCCAACTGTACTGCAACCCCTCAAGATCCATAGGTAAAATGATCCACAAGCTCTTAATTTTCACACTGATGTACCATGTGCTACAGCAAAGTGTCCATGCCTGATCTTTGTTGGGTTTTGTTTTTCAGTGGCCAAAGATGGCGCTCCACAGTTGTTCGATGTAATGCCTAAGGAGCAAACAATGTCTCTCACTTTTTTCGAAAGACCTACCTATCATCTTGCCGCTGCTGCGTTAGAGTGGCTCCATCTGCAGATGGGGGATATCTCGACCTGCAGCTGGGAGAAGTCTCGACCTGCACCTGGTCGCGCGTGCCACTGCCACTTAGGTCCACCACCTACAGCTGGCGCCGCAGTGCCTCGACCGTTCAACTATGCCACATCAGCAGTTCAATATATATTGGAGAAGAAGAAAAAACAACATTAGGTTCAAATGTTGTGTTTTGTGATTGTTGTAGACTTGCAGCAAATTAGAGGTGGTCTCAAAGAAAAAATTGTTCCCTTTGATGGAGCACCTGGCCGTTCCATTTGTTTTGTTTTGTTTTGCAAATTGCTAGTTGGCCGTATAGCTTCAGTAGTGGTATAATGCTTTAGGTTCCTGACTATTGGTCTTGATGTTTGGCCGTACTTGAGGTTCCATGCTTGAGGTTGAGCTCGGTAATGTATACGGGAGCAGTTTGGATTTGGTATTTTTCTGCAGTTTGGCACCGTGTTATATGTATATTAAAAAGTGCACAAAAAATAGCACTTCATTCAAAATTGGTTGTGCAAAGTGCGCATGCTCCATGGGTGCTTGTTGTAATCCAAAAATTCATTGAAAACAAGTAAAGTTGTTATGTTTAAAAAAGCCTTGGAAAGCAAAATGGAATTCAACAAAACAAAAAATGCTAGCGAGTTCTTTGCAAAAACCACATGAAGTTCAATAAGTATAATTTTAGAGGTTCAAGTAATATGCGAACGCTGGAAGTTTGTAGAAGAAAAATGTCGGTGGTGCAGTTGTTGTCAGCTACATTGGTTGGAGCCCCTACTCCTCCACGAATCTGGCCAATCGCGCACTGCCGACATGGATCCGCACTAAGAAGTTGAGATTAAAATAACAGAGATTATAATTTATAGTGTGTGTTTTTATTAGAAGAAAAAGAAAAGAGAAGTTCAGTTTTTAACGTTGACGCTGTTCAACATGCAAACCAATTGAAAAACTGTACAGGTTCGCCTACCAAAATGTCCAATATTTCTTGTGGAAAAAATTTCACTCTATTTTTGAAAAGAGTGAAATATAGTGCAGTTTAAAAAGTTTTTGAAAAAGCAAAATTTTCCTGTTTCTAAAAAACCTAGAAGCTCAATTAAAATACTGGAGTGGTTCAGTGTTTATAAGAAAACCTGGATTTCTTCGTTCATAAAAAATAAAACCCAAGAAGTTCAAATTAAGATAACACAGAAGTTCGATGGTTATATACCATGAAGAAAAACAAAGCTTCAACTATAATAGTGTTAACTTGAGAAGTTCAAATTTCATAAAATAGAGAGTTCAAAGAAAATGTTATCGTTGTACTAAAAATAATCCCATGGATTTTCCCGTTACTGAAAAATGATAACCAAAAAGTTCAAACTAAAATAAAAGCCATTCAATATATGTACTAGAAAACAATTTTTTCATGGTTTTAAATAACTCTGAGAAGGTCAAATTAAAATAACAAAGCAATTCAAAAAAATATTTTTTTCTAAAAAGATTTTCTCCTTTTATATGAAAAACCTAGAAGTTCAAATTTATAAAATGATGTGGTTCTGTGTTTATTTACAAAAAAATCCATGTTACCAAATAATAAAGCCAAGACGTTCACTTTGAAGAAATGGAGGGTCCGATGTATACAAAAAAAATCAGATTCTTCTCATTTCGCGAAGAAGTATGAAGTTAAATTTGAAAAAGTAAAATATAAAAGGATTTTCACCGTTTCTAAAATAAAAAACTCTCAAAATTCAAATTAAAATAATAAAGCATTTCGGTTTTACTAAAAACTAGGTTTATTCCCATTACTAAAAAACAAGAAGTCCAAATTTAAAAATGGTGAAGTTCGGTGTGAATAAAATACTCAGATTTTTCTCGTTACTAAATAATCAAAATAAACCCATGAAATTCCTTATAGGGACAAACACATCGGTTTTGTTTTCCACAGTTATAAAATAAATACACAGAAGTTCAAAATAAAAATGTTCAGAAGTTCAAATTCAATTAATAAAGTAGTTCGACATTTAAAACATCTTAGATTTTTTTCGTTACTAAAATATGCTCAAAACAAGTCTTAGCATGTTCGAAAAATGCTCTTAACTAGTCATGATTTGCTAAAAAAATCATTTCCAATGCTATCATTTGCTCAAATTCGACGAGTGCTTTGGGAGTTAAGGACAACTTTTTTACAGAGAAGTTCAAATTGAAAACGGCCAGAAGTTCACGTGCTGCATGGTGTGTGTTTTCATATGAGAAAATAGAATAAAAAGTTAAAGTATAAAAATTTCACTGCTAGAAGTTCAGGTGCTCAGCACGGGGAAGTTCAAAAACTTCTTGTGAGAGAGGCAATCGGCACTATATATCAGTTGTGCAACTTTGATGAACGGGTGAGAAATTACGAACAAAAAAACATGGTAGAAGTTCAAGTGAAAACAGCGGGAAGGACGATGATTATAGAAAACTTAGATTTTTCTCGTTATTAAAGAATGAAAAAAAGAAGTTCAAAAATAAAACAGCAAGAAGTTCAACTTTTAAAAATAGAGTGCTTCAAAATTTCATTAAAAAATTAAAGAAATAAAATCAGGAAGTCCATATTAAAAAGATGAAGAAGTTCGATGATTATAGAAAACTCAGATTTTCCTCGTTATTAAAGATTGGAAACAAGAAGTTCAAAAATAAAAAACAAGAAGTTCAACTTTTAAAAATAGTGCGCTTCAAAATTTTATAAAAAAGGATTAAGAAATTCAGATAAATATTTATAAAAAACTCAGATATTTTCACGTAACCGAGAGAAGTTTGATTGATAACTGCCAGAAGTTCACGTACTACATGGTGTGCATTTTGTATTAAAAAGAATAAAAAAGCAAAGATTAAAAGTTTTTGTTGTTATAAGTGCAACTCCTCGGTCAAAGAAAGTTAAAAAATTTATTGTGAGAGAGGTTTGTACAAAAGGAGTATCATTTGTGTAACTACTAAAGAATGGATGAGAAAATTACAAACAAAAATACGTCACAGAAGTTCAACTTGAAAACAGCATGAAGTTCAACTACTACGCTGAATGAATTTTAGATAAAAAACTTTTAAAACCATCGCGAGTATGAAAAAATGATCAACACGGGAAAGATATGTGCTTACAGCAGCTTTCCACCGGTATATCACTTGCTCAATTCCGGTGAGTGGATGGAGAGTTACGAGCAGTGGATGGAGACCTACGAGCAAAAAAATCACGTGAAAAACAGAGTGAAGTTCAGGTACACGCGCCGAGAAGTTCAGGTTCTTCACGCGGTGCATTTTCGAAGAATCTGTTTCGCGATAAAGGCAGAACGAATGATCTCGCTGTTTTCGAAATTACAAGAAAATGGCTAGGAATCAGAGAAAACCATCAACATGGAAAAGTTTCGCATTTTCCGTAGCTTTTCAGATGTATATTATTTGCCTCATTCCGACAAAGTTTGTAGAAATTACGGGGAAAATACATTTTTAGCCATTTTCCAAATTGACTTAAAACCATAAGGAATTAGGAGAAACAATATATACAAAAAAGTTTCGCATTTTTTCAAGCTTTCCAACGCCATATCGTTTGCTACATTCGGACGTACGGTTAAAAAATTAGCTCGAAAATATGAACTCGGTGGAACTTGTATCAGTGTCTAAATTGCTTTTGAACCGTTCAAAATTAGAAAACACTTTTAACATGAAAAAGTAGCGCATTTTCATAAGCTTTCCAACGCCATATTATTTGCCTCAATTGGATTAGCCGTTTAGAAATGGCATCAAAATAAAAACTCGAGTGTTCCATTTGCGAAATTCTACGATTTTCCGAATTACTCTTTAACCGTAGGGAATTAGAGAAAACTTTCAACATGTGGAAGGAGCGGTTTTGCAGCAGCTTTCCAACGCCATATTATTTGCCTCATTCCGATAAACGGTTTAAAAATGCGATCGAAAATACGATTCACGTTTTTTGTATGAAGAAAAAATGGTTTTCAAAACTGCTCTTAAACCGCTTACATTTTGCCAAAAATTTAACTTGGGTCATGATACTGATGTCCATAGCTTTCCAGCGATATATCGAAAGCCCCATTTGGACACCTTTTAGCTGAAGTTCAACCTAGTACTCGGGGAAGGTCGGAAAGTTCATGTTGTGATCAGAATATTATTCTGATCCCGTAATCAGAATAGTGTTTATATGTATGTATGTATGTATATATATATATATATATATATATATATATATATATATATATATATATATATATATATATATATATATATATATAATTTGGCCAAACATTATGAAGTTTGACCTAAGACAGATTCTATATCCAGAGTAAAAAGAAATGGAAGGAGTACAAGGGTATGTCTTGGGCATATCTAATTTTTTGTAAGGGGTGGTTTACATCTAGATGTGCTCTAAGGTTGGCCGTAGTAGGAGTATTATAGCTAGTACTATCATGCATGCCAAGTACTCCCTCCGTCCGGTGAAGAGTGTATATTTGGCTTTAAAATTTGTCCGCAAAAGAGTGTACATCTATATTCTCAATGCACATTAAAGTGGGAAAAATGCTTCTCTCTCATCACACGGAAAACAAGACCAATAGCATTCTACACATGGTCTCCTTAATTTTACATGCACTTAGGTCATTGGGGGGTAGATAATTAAAGAGGAGAGATATGGTGGGTTGCACATTTCAAATGCGTTTTTTACTCCACTCCATAATTTGTTCTAAAATTTCTACTCCCGCATTTCCGGTTTATAATGGTCAATTCAAAAATCTCACTAACCAACGTAGATGGTGAGTGGTGGTATATTTTTTGTAGTTTGCAAAAGCACCCAATTAATGCTCTTGTTTTCCTAAAAAATATGTTTACCAATGCATTAATTGCAGTGCATGCATGCATAAAGTACATGCATTGGTCAAATTTTCTCTTAATACTTGCATTCAATGATTTAATGCACCTTGGAATCTAAACATGTGATGAGGAACAACCAAATTCAGCCTTATAAAATGAAAAAATTAAAATTTTCAGATAAGCCCTATAAACCGAAAATGAGGGAGTATATGTACACTTTTCCCCAGACGGAGGGAGTAGGCAATTTTGACGAGGTCGCGTAATATTAAATGAATAAAGAAAGGGTTGAGTATCATATTATGATACCTTATCGTAATAAATTCTATGCAACTATGTGTCGTGTATGACAATAAATAAAACTACTTATGATACTACTCTATGATACTATGCACTAAGGATGTAGTATCATACACTAGTATCATGTGCATGATACTAGTATATGATACTTCCCATTACGACTAGCCTAAGTATTGCACATCTAAATGATTCATTCAAACATACTAAGAAAAAAATATCCACACAAATCTCCGTGTAAAATCAATGACATAGAATTTAGATGTGCGATAATTAAGACACATCTGGATATGCTTTAGCAAAATCGTATTCTTCATAAACTTAACTCACATTTGATACCAAGTGGAGCTATACTTAAGAATTTTTTTCCTTGAAGAGCCAAGATGTTTTGGTGTCACCTAAGAGCATCTACATCCGTGTTGTTCAAACCTCCCTAAATGTTCGGGCGGACAACCCGGTCAGAAAAAACGGCACCCAACCGACCGCCTTATACCCAACCCAAATGTCCGAGCTGATCGGCACCCCCAAACTCAACCCATATGTGGGGCGGATATGGGACGGTCCGCACGTGCCTAAACACGTCTATCACATCGGACCGGTCCACCCGATCCCACATATACCCCATCCTAGATCAAACCATAGTCCTCATCCACAGTCTTGACCGCTTTGCATCCGTCCACTGCCATATCCTTCCTTACCCTCCTCGTCCCGGCCCCTTCCAACACCACCATGGCCAACTCCGGCAGTGGATCCGGCAATAAGTCCTACCCCATCGATTGGGAGGCACTCCTTAAGGAGGAATCCAGCCCCAAGGAGGAGGACGAGGAACTTTCCCTCCGTCGATCACATATGTACAATGGAAGGATCTCAAGCTTTGCAGTATCCTTAGCCTCTTGATGGCCCGCAGGGGAAGCCGCAGCTCAGTGCCGGCCCGTGGCAGCCTGTCGCGGTTCGCATCTCCGTCGCCAGGCGGCGCCTAACACGTCCAGTCCTTGCTCCTCTCGGGCTGCGATGGGTGCTCATGCCCGCACCCCGAGTGCATTCGCGGCTACCAGAGTCAGAGGCGCAGGTCGCTCGTCATGCAAGGCAGAGGGCGGCGTGGGCTGGCTCCAGCCAGTCTGGCTACAGATCGTGTAGATCCGGGTCGGAGCCACTTCCGCCCGCCGACGCCGGCAATGACATCCTCCATGACATCAACCACTGCTCCTTCACCTTGGTGGAGACGGATGCCAATCGTTGCTTCTACAAAAATGTGATGGAGCTCTCGATCGACATCGAGGAGTCGGGTCGCCTCACCCAGGAAAAGATGGTCGCCTCGGTGGAAGCCGCCTGCCTCCCAAAGGGGCAGGCCCGTGCAGCCCAACGTCTGAACGGAATCCACACATCTCCTCGTTCGACAGCGGCACAACCATCGATGACGACGACGACCATCCAACTGCTGACGCCTATGACGAAGATACAACCGCCGCTTCAGAAACCCAAGGGAAAGTTGTAACACCCACCGTATAAGGAACGCAAAATCAAGGAACATAACACCGGTATGACGGAAACTAGGGCAGCAAGAGTGGAACAGAACACCAGGCATAAGGCCGAGCCTTCCACCCTTTACCAAGTATATAGATGCATTAATTAAATAAGAGATATTGTGATATCCCAACATATCCATGTTCCAACATGGAACAAACTTTAGCTTCACCTGCAACTAGCAACGCTATAAGAGGGGCTGAAAGAAGCGGTAACATAGCCAAACAACGGTTTGCTAGGAAAGGTGGGTTAGAGGCTTGACATGGCAAAATGAGAGGCATGATATAGCAAGTGGTAGGTATCGCGGCATAGCAATAGAGCGAGCAAGTAGCAAGCAAAGATAGAAGTGATTTCTAGGGTATGGTCGTCTTGCCTGAGATCCCGATAGGAAGAAGAACGAGTCCATGAAGAAGACAAACGGACGAAGTCGAACGAATCCTCACAACTCCGGAACGAAACCGAAGCTAAGGCGAGAAGCAACCCGGAAAGAAGCAAACAACATAGTAAACAACCAAGCATAACATGGCCTGATGCACAACCAAGTATGATTCATGTCCGTTTTAATGAGGCATGGCATGGCAAAGTGCACAAACAATACTACAAGTTAAGTTGAGCTCAATATGCAACGAGTTGCATATTGACGGAACACCACATCAATTATTTAGTTCATTCCCGGTTAGGTACTCAACAATATTAAATGTTGGTTAACATGGCAAGAGGTGAAGCATAACAAAACTATACCATCTAAACAATTTAAATGGTGCCGGATATAACAAACAACAAATCTGGTAAATCCCCATATGCATTTAGCAAATTAATGCAAACAACAATTTTAAACATTTTAAAAGTTATTATCATGATGCGGATGACATGTGCAAGTTTATGCAATTTTTATTAAAAATTGACATGAACATATTATGAAGCATTTGTCATTGTGGCGGAAACGAAAGGGGTGCCACGGCAACGAATCCAAAAATGATGCCACGCAACATATCGGTTCTGGTAGTTCATGGAGATACCGGTGCAAAGGAAATGTGTCGGGAGCGTGCAAAAGATGGTGGGGTGATCCCGGATTCCGGATGTCCCACGAGTTCGCGGCAAGGCTAACGAGGAACGTGCAAGGATCAAACCGGACATGGTGCAGACAATGGGTGCATCTCATACAACACATGCAAACGTTCTCGGACGGTCGTCTCGGGGTTACACCTTCGAAGCGTGCGTTTTGAAGCGGGTCAGTTCACAGAGGAAGTAGTCGTTCACGGGTCGTCGAGGAAAGTAGTGGTTCATGTCTGTAGATGTTCGGGGTCACGACACGGAACTTGACGTCCACGGGGTCTTCAACGATGGCCGTGGTACATGTTTTGTAGACGTTCGGGCGGCGGTAGTGGGACACGTTTTCGTAGAGGGACTTGACGAAAAGCACGTCGACGGTAGAGGTATAGACGTTCTCGAGGTACTTGTCGGTCCGGTTTTGACGGTTTCGTTTTTGCGACGGTAGTCGTACTAGTCGACGGTAGTGAAACTTGGTGCATCCAAGGTCTTCAGGTGTAATGGTACACATGTTATCGGAGTACTTGGTCTCTCGCGTAACTCCAAGGTTCGTTGTGTAAGCGTACACATGTCTTTAGTGACGGTAGCCGTACATGCCCGTAGATGAACTTGCCGGGTCTGCGACGTCTTGGTACCTGGCGTCCTTCGACCTTGAGAGAGAAGAAACTGAACCGCGACAGTGCACGATGAGGAGGGTCCTGCAGCAACAAGAGGTCGACGGAGGTGGATGCGCTACTGGTGTGCGGCGAAGGCAGCGAGGCCATGGAGGCGCAACAGCGAAGCAGGGCTCGCGAGCAGAGGAGGAAGGCACGGCGCTAGTGCAAGGGACCTGGCGAGCTGGTCAACACGGAGCGGCGAGGAGGCAGGGGCTCGCGACTCGCGCGATGCAGGGGAGCTTGGCGCGACTCCGACGAGGGGCCGATGACGCGGATCCGGCGGCGGAGGCGACGAACGGGCAGCGGACATGGCAGGGCTTGAGCTCCTGGTTCCCTAGGAAAACGACGACGGGAGAGCGAGATGAGAGAGGTTCCTGGGAGGAGGACGAAGAGGAGGTAGGACGGCGAGGTCTCTGGCGACCTGCTACTGGTCGGGACGACGAGGAATGGCGAGGGAGCGGCTGCTTGGGCCTCCATGGTGGTGCGGCGCGAGGAAGGAGAGGCCGGGGCGTCGGGGCCAAGCGGCGGCAGGGTTGGCAACGAGGATCCGGGTGAGGATGTCGAGGCAGGCAGCAGAGACGCTGGTCGCGGGGGAAGGAGAGGCCGATGCGGGGATCAGGTGCGATGCGCTGCTCCTCTACGTGCGTCTGAAGGCGGCGCAGGAGGGAGACGAGTGGGAGAAGGAGGGGATCGAGGGAGAGGGTTCAGTTGGGCCTAGGGTTAAACAGGGAATAGATGGGCCTGCTGGGCCTCGGAAGTAGGCCGGCCTGGCTGCTGGCTCTCTCTCTCCCTCCAAATTCTTTCCTTTGTTAATTTTTGTTTATATAAATAAACAATCAACAAAGGGGAAAATCCAGGGGGTTTTGGTTAGGGATATGAGATATATAAATATATATCTGGAACCCCGGATTTATGTAGGGTTTGAATAAATTTCCCTGGCATTTTTAGAAGGTAGAAAAATAATTAGAGTTTGAATTATTCTCAAACTTCAATCATTTTTTAACCTGACCAAAACAACTATGAATGGGATGAAATCTGACAGAGAGGGTGTAGGAAAGAGGCAAGATTTATAGGGAAAAGATGAACATTAAAGGAGGAGGAATAAAGTCACTTGTAAAGACATGAAAAAAAGAAGGAAGTGAGAGGTGATGATGCATGGGTGTGGCTTGAGAGAGAGATGACAAGAAAATATATGAAGTTGAGTCGGATAAAAGAAGAGTTGAAGAGTAGTGCAATTGTGTTATGGGTGATTCCAAGTTAATGAAATATTTATAATAGCTCCCTAATAATAGTAGGAGACTTTCATATGTTATAAAGAGAATTTCACCATGTGAACTCCCTCGATTTAAGTGGATCAAAGATCCATGCCATTTATTTAGTTGAGGAGAGGTGCAAAGATTAATGACATGATGGCATGATGACATGATGCAATGCACATGATGCAAAGATGAATGCAACGGACCAAACAAAACACACGACAAAACCCAGAAACCCTGGAAGGCAACTGAAGCTCCGGTCTTGAGGCGTCACAAAAGCATTCGATGAGGAACAGGTGAAGTCCGAAGCCCCCTCCTCTACCTTAATCTATCGTCGAATGAACTTTGTCAATATGCTATGTTACGTACGATGAAACTTGCCATGTTCAATCATTGTGAACTTTATGCTATGTCTGTTTGTAAATCAAACCTGCTATGTTCGATATATGATCTTTGCTATGTGTAAATTATTTTCTTCTTTTTTGCGAAAGAAACTTTTGGTCTATTCATCAAACATCATGATAGTACTCCCTTCGTTTCTTTTTACTCCGCATATAAGATTTGGTCAAAGAACAGAAGAAGCAATAGAAATTACATACATGTTCGGCCACTTAGCGACGAGTACGAGCATGGGAGCCAAACGTCATCGTCCCTCCCTCATTGAAGCCAGGCAAATGTATTGCCAAAGGACCAACGCACTTGAATAATGATCGCCGCAGATAAAAAAGCGTAGAAAGAAGAATTCAACCTATAGACACACAAATTCGGATGCACCGAAAACAAACACCGACCAGTTCTCGTGAGATATGTTTAAAGTAGAAAATAAAGAAAGAGAGAGTTTGAATGAAAGATGATCCGTCAATCTTTATTGATGGTAGAAGTGGGCTATTTATACCCAGGCGGAAGTACACATGGTGCTTGGCGGTCAAGTAAACACATAGTTACTTGAGAGTTAAGAAATTACATAGTTGCCTTGAGAGTCAAGGAAGTACATGGTTGCTTGAGAACTAAGCAACCTATCTAACAATTAACTTAATCCTAATTAGCTTAATTGTAAGCAACTATTCTATTCTTAACACTCCCCCTTATACAACGCCTCTTCTTTGGTATATCCATCATCTTGACAAATTCTTTCAATAATCTTGATCGTCTCCTCCAAAAACCCTGTGGGAAAAATATGAGGAGAATAATGCAGATATGTTGCTAAAACTCCTTTAAACCCAGTGGGAAAAATAATAAGGAGAAAATAATGCAACATATAATGATTATTGTCTCTTGATAACTCATATGAGAAAAACCTTTCAAGAAGGAGAAAACTCATTGATGAGTTTAGAGAACAATTAATATGTCTTGAGTACTTTCTTTAAAAACCCAGATAGGGAAAATAGAAAGTATGATGTATGATCTTTGATAAGATATTGCCTCACTAAAAACCATTATGAGAAACTTTTATAGAAAACTCATAAGGGATAAGAGTGTGATATGATACGCCATTGAAAACTCCTTTAAAACCCAGTGGGAAAATATAAGGAGAAAATGATATGACATATACGTGAACTTGTGTTTATATTGTCTCATTAAAAACCTTTATGAGAAACCATTAGGGAAAACTCATGAAGGGAAAAAGAATACAATATATGCAATCTTAGGATTGTTAATAGGTTATAGATTTGGGAAATTACTCCCCCTGAACTTTGCAAACCTGGAGAATGTGCAATACAAATTCCATTGATATGATCATGACATTATGAATAATCTGTAATATTTTCGAAGTATGTTGTTTGCATATTGTTTCCTCACTTTTTATAATTCATGAGGATAAGTAATTTTCGAGCAATGTACTTTATGATATTGCTCTTCATATAACATGTAGGTATTGAGTAACACAAGTGGTAGCATCTTGATAAATCAAGTTATGTGATTCTGATGAATCTCAACCACATGATTTTGAGTGTGGTTAATCATTCTGCTAAGCCATGCATATATTGCAATGCTTTTAGATAAAGCGATTATGTCAGAATGATAACTGGAAATAGCCATTAAAGCCCATTTATATGACTTCCATATGAAGGCTATTCCAGCAAATTCAGTCATTGAGATGGTATTGTCATGGCCATATCTTGTATTTCTTGATGAAAATATCCAAGATTTATTGTGAGCTTGAGATATAAGCTGATATTTCCTATATCGACCATATACCTTTTGTTGGGGTTTGCACTCTGAACAAAGATAGCAAATATAGTATCAGTCCTGACGTAGTTTGCAATTATATGAGTGTTTTGACATTAGTGAGATATAGAACTTCAGGTCCTGATATCACTTCATTAACACCCCTAGGTATGAAAGGATTTGTACCCTATCAGGGGTAGTATGACCATATTACATGTCTTTTATTGATATGATATATCCACATTGAACTTCTCGTATATGTTTTGGATATATGCAGACTGATATATGTATTCTTGAGAGAATGCTGAAGTTGTAAGCTTAAGCTAAATTTGGTTGAATCCAAATTTTTCGTCTTGAGATGATTTTATGCATTTTTAGGTCTTGTACATACATTGATGACGAAATCATCGATATACACTGAGGTGATGTAAGAAAATCAAATTTGTGATTTCATTATTAAAACACATAAACAATCATCACTATTTGAGTAATCCTTTTGAAGAAGGAACTCATTTAGTCGGTAGTACCATATGATTTTCGACTATTTTGAGCCATAGAGTGACTTCTGAAGTTTTACACAAAAACATGTTGCGATTTGTCTTTGGATTCGGAATTGTAAGCCCTTCAGGGACTATAATATAGGTATCTGAAATGAGTGATCCATATGAGTATGTAGTCACTGCATCCATTAACTGAATGGATATTGTTATTTTTTATTGCCAATGATAATTAGTATCGAAACATAATTCCACTCATACCAAAAGGGTATGTTACATCATAATTGATGTCGGGTCTCTGCGTGAACCCTTTGCTACAAGCCTCACTTGCTCACCACCTCATTGACTTTGTCTATGAATGAGAAGTTTTTAGTATTCCATACGGAAGATACTTATGAGGAGTAGGTATTACTGCGGTAAATACCACTCATTTGTTGAGCGAGTGCTATTCTTCATTACTTGCTTCCTTTTATGTGAACCAATATGAGTGCAAGAGGCACTCTACCATGGATTTTGGTTCTGGGCCCAAAAGGTTTTAGCAAATTGAGAAGAAATATATGTTGACAAATGTAGTCTTTAGTTTATATGATCCTCGTGGAATCATTGAAGTTTGTGGATAAAATATTTATTCCTTTTTAACTCCTTGTGATTTCCTACAACAAATGGAGTCAAGGTGTTTCGCTGTCCTGGCACCAAAACATTTGTGCACATTTATGCCGGGCTTTGGATGATGAGCATCCAGTGAGGTGTCTTTCAACTTGATGTTGAATTACATTTACTGGTTGAGGATTTGATTTCCTCTGTTTCCGCGGAAGCATATGAGAACTTATATCTCGTCTTGTCAGATTTTCTCCCCCTCTTGCTCTCATTTTGGGAGAAGAGTGGTTTATCAGGTACCTCCACTCTTTCTGATAGAATTTAGTGACACCTTATCATCAGTAAATGTATGTGGCAGATTTACAATGTGTTGCAAATATATGATTCTCTAAACTTCTAGTTCAGATTCTTTGAGTACACGGATATAAGGATTGAATGTCAATAACATTTCTAATTTATTTCTCGGCATTCTTTGTGGTACTTACCTCCCCCTAATGCCGAAAAATATCCTTATTGCTGATGCAGTCAGCATACGGGCTATGAATAATTTTGATTGACGATTAAATTGTTATTCCTCACATAGATCCCTAATTTTCGTGAGTGCCCATTGATGTACGCTGGAGTGGTGATATCGGTATGTAACCGAATTATCGCAGATGGGAAATACTTTTCTGATTTCCACGTAGTAACTACAAGGGGAAAGTAGTATGATATGCAGTTGGTATGATTTAGAACATACTTACGGTGTGTAAGGCCGTATGTGTCCAGCAAGAGGCCGGTGAATTTACAATTCTTTAAAAGTGGTCATGTAATTCATTTCAATCTCTTTGATAAGAAATTTAGCTAAACCATTCTGGGTATGTACATAAAGTACTTAATGCAAAAAATGCTCATTGAGTGAGTTCAACAACATTGTTCATTTGAATGGGTTTATAGATCCTGTTTTCAGGAGAATTTGCTCTTACTTTGATAAGTTGAGCAATTTTTTTTAGTAAGATCATGCATGGTTGTGTGTGATAAGAGACACACTTAAAAACATTTTATGAATGTGTATATGAGTACCATGAAGTATCTAAATTACCCTAGATAATGGTTAAGCAATCTAGACATATCTTTTGAATGTGTTCAAGGAAGAATAAGTGTCATGCTTAGAATTTTAAGGTGAGAGTGCCTTAAAACTTATTTCCCCTATGGCACATGTGGTGCGCATATAATCTGATGATCTGGGGAATATTTTTGCAATTTGTTAAGTTGTGACCAACCGAATTGTCAACAATTTTCTAATCATCCCCAAACCAGGATGGCTAAGGCTATCAAGCCTAATATTTAATTTATTAATACTTAGAAAATCATTGTGTACGCAATAATATTGAGTATGAATTGGAAAATACATTCAACTTTATCGAATATTGTATCCAATGGATATGATATTGGACATTTTACTACATGTAGTAGTACAAGTATGGGCTAATGATATATTGGGATAATTAGGAGATTACCTGAGGTCTCTGATATTTTTGAGTGCAAATGTTTTCATCCTCCATTTTCTGCACTAGACTTTGTTCCTCCTTCTGATGAAGATTCTGAGAACAATCCTTTACCAGAATTTTATTGTTATTTGCAAATTTGCAAATTTATCCCATTTAACTTATTGGCCTTTTAAAATTTATGGTGTGGTTTGACCATATGTTTGAGGGTTTGGTAATCATACGTACGATGTTTGTATAGCCACACATTTGACAAACTGGATATTTGTCTTTGTGATCATTTGAAAACGATATATTCCCTATTAAGAGGTAATTTTGTCTTTTATCCTACACTTTACTTTGAATTCCTCGTGGTTCATTTTTGAGACCACTGACTTGCATAGTATTCTCAGTACTAGCAAATATTTTAAATAATGGTATATCACCTGTTGGGTGGATCTGATGATTTTAAGAAATTATATATTTCTTCATCATGGAAATTTGTAGTACCATCATAAGAGGATGTAAAGTGTATTTAAGGCATATGAAAATATTGACCATGAGATCTCAACTTGAGGTTGATTAAGTGACAGAACTGTGAGCTGCGATGACTTGAAGTCTTGAAAAACGAATGGGTAATCATTTGCGATATGCTCAAGGCATCATGTTTATATTAAGGGAAATATTCAGGGTGAATAGAATGTCATCCATTATGTACTTAGTTTGAGATCTAAGTGAAGTTGGGACACATAAAATGCATATGAGTGTTGCAACTTTAGAGTCACCGCATTGCATGTATGACATTTGTTAGTCACTGTGAAAGTTTAACCATAATGTGATGTGGACATTGCAAAAGTGTTGAGACACTCAATCGTTGCCATAATTATGCAATCCATCTTGATGGACGGACAACCCTATAATTATAAATAGTGACATAGGCTTCACTGCCATGTATTTTACCAATGTAATAGACGGTAATCACTAGTATATGCAAATATTTGCATAGTTTTCTGTGACATATTCAAGCAAAATGAGGCTTGAATAGTTGATATTAGCACACAATACCATTTTGGTAGATAGCGAGTGTGCAAGAACTATATTTACTATGAGAGCAAATCATTTTAGTGAACAACAACAAATGCTTGTGAGGAGCAAATTTTATTGGGGTCTTATGTGTAAACCACAAATTAAATAGATAACATTTTGAAGATAATCACCAAATGCGGTGTAGATCTCACAGTAATAGAAAACGTAGTCTGACTTTTCTCAGTAGATGTTCATATCTCTATTACCTTATGTTATGCTAAATTTATGAAATCACTTTGAAGGTAATCATCTGTCAGAGTGACATGATGTAGACCTTACAGTAATAGTGGATAGTCTACAAAATTTTGCAGTAGATGCCAGTGTTACCTTATGATATCTTGAGGGTAGTCACAGCTAATAGTGATATTTGGAAGAGCACTTTGAAGGTAGTCATCTTGTTGGTAACAAGATGTAGACCTCACAGTAATGATGGATAATCTTCAAACGGTGCAGTAGATTCCACCAATACCTTGTGATTCACAAATAAAATTAGGGCATGTCATATGAAGTATGACAATTTATAATTCTTATTTGAGTTTCATTAAGATTTGCAAGAAAAATTGTTTTCGACTGCAAAAATATAGTTGTCCTAAAATCACATGTCATATAGAATGTTTGCGGTAAAAACATAATTGATGTCTTAAATTCCAGAAAAATAGGATCTGAAATATAAGCAATACATTCTTTTGCAGTGGTATTGCCATTAAAAAATGATGTATAGTTATTTTATGTAATTTAGGATGAACTGAGGTTCTCCCACGTATGTTTTCTAAAACCGAGGGCTTATAGAATACAAATAGTAATAACCTGATGGTTAAAGTGCTAAAACAGAGGGTTGTACTACAAATCGCAGGAGTATAGACAACTTGAGAGTTGAAGTTGAGCGCTATACTGCATGATGAACTAAACCTGAGGGCTTAACAGAAATTACAGGGACCTTTTTGTGGATAACAGAAACTTAAATGCTTAAACTAAAAGATAACCTAGAGGATAGAAATCCCCAATTTCTCACGTGCGGCTGAGGATTATCATCCACCGCCGCGCCGCTGGGAAGCGTTGCATTGGTTGGCCCGCCTTGTGCCAGAGGAAGCCGCGCACTGGGCCAAAATCGAGTAGGCAGGCCATGACTGAGAGGGAGCGCGGGGATGGAAGGTGATGCGCGGGTGGAGTCGGCGTGGCTTTGGTACACGTGCGGCCGGAGTCGAGGCGATGCCGCCGCATGCCGGAGGGCTTCGCCGCGTGCTCTTACCCGCCAGTCTGGGTCGCTCCACGAAAGGCTGCACACCGGAGGGTAGCGCCGAGCGCCGCTACATGAAGTGAGATGCTGATGTGGTCCGGTTCCTAAGTGCCTTCAACAAGTACTGTTGTTGTGGCGTGGCCGGTGCCCACGGCGCTGATTTCTGGTTGAACATGATTATGTACTACGAATAAAATTGGGATCATAGCACCTGATAGGTATTGCGATCAAGTACTTTGATCGTAAGCTTCATGTGAGAAGTAGTCCAGGACGCGTAGACTTATTCATGTATGTGGATCCTTTTGCTTCGGAGTTCCTTTTCTATTCTTGTCCTGTTTCCTGGACTGGTCGTCTTGGTTAGAAAAAAGGGGTAAATGTGACGCCTAGTTCTTGCATGCGCGGCGCGCTGGTTGAGAAGTGCGGCGTTCATGCACTGGTCTGGAGTGCTGCGCCGTGAAGGCCATTCGACTGTCTTGTCGTACCCAGGACGGCAATTCCTGATAGTCAAGAACAAACATTAGGTAAATCGCACTAGCATATGATGTATCATAGCAATTAGATTAAAATCGCATTTGGTTGTATTGGTGCGATTCTTCCGTGCTGCTCCCAGGTGTTGATTCCGACAAAATTGTTAAGTTGCTATTTATCTGTTCTTCTAGACCCTGATTGTGAGGCGATCCCTCTTGTGTAATCTCTTTCCTTGTGTGTGGCTAAATCGCTCGATCGGAGAGCAAAAGTGCATGATAACGTGTTTAAAGTAGAAAATAAAAAAAAAAAGAGTTTGAATGAAAGATGATTCATCAGTCTTTATTGATGATAGAAATGAGCTATTTATACCCAGACGAAAGTACACATGATGCTTGGCGGTCAAGTAAGCACATAGTTACTTGAGAGTCAAGAAATTACATAGTTGCCTTGAGAGTCAAGGAAGTACATGGTTGCTTGAGAACTAAGCAACCTATCTAACAATTAACTTAATCCTAATTAGCTTAATTGTAAGCAACTATTCTATTCTTAACAAGATACACGTCCAGTTCAACAGGTCATTGGATTCCTGCTTGTCCCCGGACCCCATCAGCAGCAGTACTAGTAAATTCAAATCGGCCACGCACTCCAACAAGTTTGCAAAGGCAAAGGCCACAGCTCCAGCACCGCAAAAGCCACAAAAGCCCTGCACAACTCCGCATGCCAGCTCGCTACGTGCCGAGGTGCTCCCCCTCCACGTGCCGACTCCCGTGTCCTTTCTCCACGCTTCCCGACTTCTTATAGCGCGAATGGCGGCTCCTGAATCCTGATCACATCGTCTCTCACATCCCCATCCCTATCGCCTTGCTACTACTTCGGGCCCGAGTACGAAGCCATTTTTGCATCTCCGCGAGCGACTTGAGAGGCTGAGATCGGCCTTGCGGCGTAGGGGATGAAGCGGCTGCTCGTTCATGGCGGGAGGGCAATCGGCTGCCCCTCCAGGAGCGCCGTGGAAGATCCCACCGCCCTGGCCGCGCTTGGCAACGGCGTTCTACTGCCCAGGGTGAGCTCACGCAGCACAACTGCCCTTGAGTTTCTGAATTCTGAGTTTCCTGCCTTGCCTTCTTCGGCGTTTCATTCATCTGGCAGCGCCACACTATTCTAGGAATCTTCAGAAGTAGTAGTACCACTACCATGTAGCAGAGCGATCTACTGTTGTGAGTTTGTCCAAGTGGTAGTGTATTCTTGCATGGTGAATTGCAGAGGTAGTACTGAACTACTATGTGAGAGATGTGATGTAAAAAGACTGCTAAACTTCTAGGAAATCAGAATGTTTAAGAAGGCAGAACAGTCGGCAGGGCAGTGCATATGAATGATGTAGAGAAATGTTCAGGTGGCAAGTCGAATGTGCAGGTGTTCAAGTCCAGTGTACATACTACTACAGGGTACATAGTGGTACATCTGACAGTGTGTTCTATAACCTTTCTCTTTTTCATGTGATTTTCCCAGTACCACTCGACAGAGAAGCACGACGACAGTGACACGCTGGGCGAAATCGGGGAGAAGGCAAGAACGACGGCGGAGGAGTTCCTGAAGATGGCCAAGGAGAAGACCGACGACGTCGCGGAGGGCGCAAAGGAGACGGTGCAGGAGACCAAGGAAGCGGTGCTCGGCGAGTCGGACGACGAGAAGGACAAGTTCAAGCAGCGGGTCGAGCAGGGGAGGTACCATCAGAAATAAGCGGGAGGTGTTCCCTTTGCTGTATGCTCGCGTGCGTGCAGTCATGGCCTGCCCAAAGCCATTAGCTCTGCAGTTTGTATGTCAACCACTAGGCTTGGAGTAAGGTGCTACTGTATGTGTAATGTTTCTTCCCCCTTCAGTTCAGTGGCCTTCAGCACTGCAATGTGATCTTGGTGCTATACAACTTGCCACTTCCCGCAGAATAAATAATATTGAGCTTCTGAATTATGTATTTTTCTTCTCGACTGAACTTGGATGCACTTTGCAAGAATGTCACTGGATGTGTAAAGCTCTGGTGTGGAGGGTAACTGAAAAGATACATGCAGCAGGGGATAATGCCCTGTGACTTGACTATCAGATGGGCAGATGACGATGGCTCATAACTAATCTGGTTTGCACTTTGTTAGTCACGAATCCATCATGTCAACAACGCCGTTTAGGTGAAATCGTGTCCTTGCCAATGTTCTTCCAGCGAAATAGGAGTTGATGCACTCCACATCGGCAAGCAGCTGGACTGCTAGAGCCTAGAGGATGGTTAGTCAGTGTGCATATGTTGTCCTGTTTTGCTTACCTCGTGTGTGACATGAACTGCTTACATGATTGGGTACTATATAAATGAATTGGTACACGACTGAAGATGACAGAAATAGGTAGTTGTACCAAAGTGAAAAATTGGGTGACTCTACAAGCATTATCATACAAAACGTTTCTCTTTAAACTTTAATTAAATTGGTTGCTCATATGGGCTTTCTATGAGCATCAAGTGCTTTTAGCATCTTTGTTATCTAGTGCACATGCATTCTAAATCCTTTACCGTTCGGATTGCACTCACAGACTCACTGACGTTCACCATCTCAGTAGTTGAATGGTCACTGGGTTTATTCTTCTGAGTTGAACTTTCGAGTAATGTTCCATATAGAGGGACAAGCATGCAACTATTTTAGACATTTCTTCTGAATCCCACCATCTCTAAAAATGTCTGCAGCTCTACGGAGCTTGGTACTTTGTCCTTGACAAGCCATTTCTGAAATCTTAGAGCAAGTACGTTTATGTAAAGCTGAAACCGTGCTACTATGCTGATACAGTACCGTTTGAATTGCCCACAGAAATGAAATTTCCACATCAGTTTCTCAGTGTTAAATATCTTTGTGTTGAAACAGAAGTGGACGAAAAATGAGGTCATTTCATCTGTGAAGGACGAAATGGAACTATGCAACTGTACTAGATGCAAACTCCCATATACTGACCTTTCCACCATCACATGGCTCTGCAGCATCTACTCAGAATTCAGATAACAAAACCAAAAAAAACGTTGAACTGAAATTTGCCGGAGGTGGCAGCCCGCAAACCTGAAGATCACGCACCAATCAGGCATCTGCTCGCGAGCGTGAGTGGACGAAACTAATCAGCAGCAAATTTCATCGGATCGATCGAGAACAGGACACAAGGAAGAAGAAAGAACCAATCAATAAGCAGAGATCTAAAACGATCGCTGATCTACTACGTGGTGGTGCAAAGCCTGAATCGAAGAACGGCAAAAACTATATGTACACAACCAATTAAACGACGCAAGAAACCAACAGATCGGCCGATCGATCGATCGGCGTTCCATCCATCCATTCCATCCTCCAGGGATCAGCCGAGCCTGGCTGCCTAATACCCGGCGGCCGCGTCGTCGCCGGCGCCGGCGGCGCCCTGCTTCTTCTTCTGCACCTTGCCCTTGATCCACTGGAAGCCGTGCGCGGTGCCCTCCTTCACCTTCTTCAGCCCCGTGGCCGCGGCCGCCTTGGTCTTCTCCACGCCGCCCTGCTTCTTCCCGCCGGCCCGCGGGGCCGGGTCGCTGCCGTAGTCCCACTGGTCCGCCCACGACGAGCCGAACGAGTTCTTGCGCTCCATCAAAGACGATCTCGATCAAGAGACGAACAAAAAGCTTCTCCTGCGGTCAGTCGGGGCGAGAATGGCGGGGCTTTATAGGGGCATGCGCGGCCCCGCTTCGGGCAACCAATCAACGGGACGGGATCGTCCCTTCCAGAAGGCACGCGTGGGAGGAAACGTACGCGTAGTCATGGCCGGATACGTCCGGGATCGGGACCGGGACGCGGTGGTCTCGCTGGCTGGCTGCTTGGTTGGCTCTCCTTCCCGCGGCGCTGCATGCCAGTTTTGACCGGCGTCGCTCACGACGGGGGCTGCGGTCCACGTCCATCCATACGGCCCGGGCTGCGAGCCCGAAGCTTCCAGCCGCGGAGATTGAAATGTTGGTTCTGCTGAATGAAATGTTTTTTTTAACTGATTGAAATGTTGGTTATTGTTACTGTCGGACGAAATTACAGCCGGGTCGCGTGCGTGCGTGCAAGACCGATGTCGTGAGACCGTGACCTCCCCTTTGTTTTAGCGGACGGGCGGATGAACCGGTCGCCTGATTTGATCCGTTCAAGAGAGGCTTGCTTGCTTGTTTGGCTTGTCACGGCAGCAAGTGCCTGTCGTGGCGTTTAGAATTAAGCTTCGAATTGGCCCATTTGGAGTCGCGGGATTAGTTTTTTTGGGAGGAGATCGGGTTGACCAAGTTATCCAAGGAGTTTAAGGTTCATCGACCAGTGAGCATCTAGGAGTGCCGGTCGTCTTCTGGACAGGATCTCCCTTCTTGCTCTTTTTTTCTTATTGCAAATCAAGAGCTTTATTTATTTATTTTAGCTGAACCAAGACCTTAATTGATATTCCATAAAAAAGAGAGCTTAATTGATACGAATCATTCAGGGCTACTCCCTCCATTCCAAAGTAATTGCAGACTTGAAGTTCTAATATTGTCCTAACTCAAACCTAATCAAGCTTGATAAAGTCAATATAAAAATATACCAACATCTATAACACCAGATTTGCTTCACTACATTCACTGTGACATATATTTTCGTGTTATATTCATTGTGCACTCCTTGCTCAACCACCCAACCAAACCAACACGTGAGCGTTCGATACACAAAGCTAGGAAGCCAACATTGGGAGAGCAGACTTTTCCTATTTTTCTCGTTCATGCTTGTCCGGTCTGGGTTGGTAGGTATTCTGGTGGACGTCAACTGTACTTTGGAATTGCCAAAGGAAGTCGTGAGGTTATACTAATGCGTGCATGGACCAAGTGGACGGGCGACCAAACAAACTATTAACAAGGCATAGAATTTCCCCCGGCAGTACCTCAAAATTCTCTCTCCCGCACAGGACAGACGCCCGCCGGGATCCTGAGGGGTGTTTGGTTCCAGAGACCTTTTTGTGTTGGGATTAGAAAAGGTCCCTAGCAAACCAAACAGGGTGAGACTTTTTTGCTAAAAGTTTTTAAAAGCACCTTGTTGAGAATTTTTTTTAAAAAATCTAGAGACTAGAAAAAGTCCTAAGACTAGAAAACCAAACACCATCTAAGTCGCTGTTGCTGATAGCCTGATACGGCACCCAGAGTCCAGCCCTCACCAACAGCAGCAACTACCGTTTGGCCGGACAGAGGTTACAAAATTAGTGCATGCCATTCTCACGCTAGGGAATTTGACACTGAAAAAATAAACCATGTGATCCGTGTAATCTACTGTATTATTCTGTAAACTAAAATATCAATGGCAGTAGTATGTACAGAAGAATCTACCCAAAAATATCAATGACCAATCGAACTAGCAACTAGCAATCGTGGCACAGCCTGCAGAGACGGACGTGACGTGACCGTCACGGCGGCGGGCAAAAGGACCAGGCGTTCTACAGTGACAGTGGGAGCAGCAGGCCAACCGCCACAACTACCGCAACGAACCGGCTGCCCGGGCGGGAGCCGGCGGCGGCGCTGCTGTCCATCTCCCGGCTGCTCGTCGACGGCGACGTCGGCGCCACGCCCTTGAAGTCGGGGTTGGTCCCGTACATGCTCTGGATCCCCTGCACGTCGTCCGCCTCCAGGTCCACCTTCCTCGTCCCCGTCCTGATGGTCGGGTACATGATGGCGCCCTGCACCGACGAGTGCCCCAGCCCCAGCAGGTGCCCGATCTCGTGCACCGCCACCGACTCCAAGTCCACCGCGCCGGGGCTGGAGGACGCGTCGCCTTGGCCGTCGGCGACCCATGCCTCCGCGGCGTCCAGGTGGAACCGCCCGTCCGTCGGCGAGAAGGCGTGCGCCAGCGTGCCCAGCGGCCCGTCGAAGGCCTCGCCGTCGCCGTGCGCCCCCGCGTAGAACCCGATGGTGATGTCGGCGTCGGCCTCGGACGCCGTCTCCGCGAAACGCAGCGTGGTGGCCTCCGACCACCGGGCGAAGGCGCGCGCGAAGACGGCGCTCAGCGTCGCCCGGTCGATGGACGTCGCCGCGGCCGCGGTGATCGCGTACCGCAGCTCGCGCCGGAACGGCGGCCACATGGGCCCGCCGGGGAAGTAGGTGTAAAGGTGCCGGCCGTGTGCGCCGCCCGCGGACGACGCGTTCCGCCGGTCCATGGTGGAGGTGCCGTTGACGACGTCGGGCACGCCGCAGCGCGGGGCGACCATCTGGGACACGGTGGGCGGGTCGAGGAACCCCGTCGCGTTGAGGCCGAAGTTGCGCTGGTACGTGGCGATGGCCGCCTCCAGGTCGGCGTCGAACGCGTCGCTGAAGGGCGACGAGGACGGCGCCTCCGGGAGGTACCCGAAGTGGCTCAGGTAGCCCTTGAGCCGCGCGAGCCCGTCCCGCTCGTCGCCCATGTGGCAGCCGGAGAGGTTCTGGAACGCCAGCCACGGGTTCGGGAACGGGGGCTCCGCCTCCGGCAATCCGGCCACCGGGAAGGCCGCCACCGGCGACGACGCGACGAACACCATCGCCGCCGCCATGGCAGCAACCAGCAGCAAGACAAGGGAAGGAGAACCCGACTCGCCCATTGCTAGTCGATGAAGTCTTTCTGCAGATGAGATGAGCAGACGATCGAAGCAAGAGAAGCAGGCTGCTGTCGCGTAAGCTTTAAGGCTGGGTCGCGAGCGAGCAGCTCGGTCAGCATGGCCGAGAGGCGGGAAACGTCCGCCCCGCTTGGGTTCCAACGAAATGTCCGAGTTGGTGTGTGCTTTTCCAAAGGTTTGGTTGGGTCAAGCATGGATGATGGATATGTGGCCTTGTGTTCGCCGCATGTTGCTGTCAACCGGTCGGGTGTCGACATGACAGATGACGGCTTCAGGGTTGGAAGCAACGGCAACGCCTTGTGCTCTCGATCGAGCCTTGACTAGCTATCCGACAATTGAAGCAGCTTCCATCAGATTGATCCCGAGGATCCGAGGCTGAGGTCATGCAAGCTTTGGATTGGATATCATCTCGTGTGGAGATTTATCGGATGGGAAAAAAGGGGTCATTTCTTGCTAACTTTGCACCGGCCAGGAGGCAGACGAAACATGCGTCTTTGAATCGGCAACTCGTCAATCAGAGATCGGTAGCGATGCCTTCTAGTTCCACTGCTAGGTGTGTGCAGGTGACCAACCCCTCCTGCTCTAGATCACAAAGCGGACGACGGTTGAAACTTGAAAGATAGAGATGGGTGAGTGGGAACGCAGGCGGATCGGCGTTCCATAGCCAGATGCTTTTTTTTGCTGATGGGTGCTTTATTAGCATGACATGAGCAACTCTTGAGGCACTTTCAAAAAGACTGAATTATTGCAGCTTTCTAGTAACAGACTGATTAAGATAAGCCATGTTGTTGTTAAATGGGAAAGGAATGGTTCTGTCGTAGCAGCATACGAGAAGGTCGTCGTGGATTTTTCTGCGTGAACCCCTTGGGAGGCCCCTCAAGTCGAACACCTTCATTCGGCCGAAAGTGCCATGATAATGACGTATCTAGAAGGTCGTTTACCCGGTGGGCGGCACACAAATATCCAAAGCATGAACGGATAACCGTGCAAAGAAGAAAAAAAACGATCGAAGAGGCCACACGGCCCCATTTTCATTACGAAAATCGAGTCGCGACACGAGCCGAGTTCCGTTACTGGTAAATTGTCATGCCAACTCCATCGCACGACCCCAAACGGACGTCCGATTTGGCCGGATTTTGTCCCTTTGGGACGGCAATGGGTTCGCCCATGTCCGCTTCTGTCCGTTGGGTTGTGGGTACGCCCAACACGCGGCCGTACCGCAAATCATGTCGGTGTTGGACGTGATTAAAAAAAACAGAAAAACTTAAATAAAATGACTAAAAAGGTAAATAAACGTAGTTAAAAAAACTTAAAACATAAATTAGGGGTCACGGCCACAAAACGGCCCAGTTTCACGGTTCACTTAAACGGCCCAGTGCCATAATTAACATCAAAACAAAATTAAAAAATGCCGTCCACGCGCTCCTGCCGCGCCCGTCGGTGCCGTGGCCGTCGCCGTCTTCAGTGGCCGCCAGTGTCGTCGTCGTCGCTGACGAGGTCGACGTAGTCCGACGGCGTCCAGAGGTGGGTCGGCGGTCCGTGGTGCATGTGGGCGGGCTGGAAGGTGGCAGGTGCCTGCACCACCTCCTCCCGTGGCGAGGCGTCCCGCTCCAGTGACCGCGGCAGCATGGGGCACCCGTTCTCGCCCCCCACGGCGTCCACCATCTCCGGCCTCCTCCTTTTTCACGGAGCCGCGGCAGCGTCCCGACGAGGAGCCAGTCTCGCGGTCGTGCTTCCCCTTGCGGGCGTAGTTCCAAAGGCCCATGGCTGTGTAACGCTCATGATGCGGCTATATCTCCCACGTGTCGAAGCACGACTTAGAGGCATAACCGCATTGTAAGCAATGTCGCAAGTGAGGTAATCTTCACACAACCCATGTAATACATAAGGGAAAGAGATACATAGTTGGCTTACAATCGCCACTTCACACAATACATGAATAAAGCATTACATCATCCAGATACAATCAAGGTCCGACTACGGAACCAAAATAAAAAAAGACTACCCCAAATGCTACAGATCCCCATCGTCCCAACTGGGCTCCACTACTGATCAACTGGAAACGGAACAACACGATGAACAAGATCTTCATCGAGCTCCTCCTTGAGCTCGGTTGCATCACCTGCACTGTTCAACGGCACCTGCAAGCTGGTTTTGGAAGTATCTGTGAGTCAAGGGGACTCAACAATCTCACACCCTCGCGATCAAGACTATTTAAGCTTATAGGTAGGGAAAAAGGTATGTGAGGTGGAGCTGCAGCAAGCACTAGCATATATGGTAGCTAACATACGCAAATGAGAGCGAGAAGAGAATGCAATGAACGGTCGAGAAACTATGATTAAGAAGTGATCCTAGAATAACCTACGTCAAGCATAACTCCAACACCGTGTTCACTTCCCGGACTCCGCCGGAAAGAGACCATCACGGCTACACACGCGGTTGATGCATTTTAATTAAGATAAGTTTCAGGTTTTCTACAACCGGACATTAACAAATTTCCATCTGCCCATAACCGCGGGCACGACTTTCGAAAGTTCATAACCTTGCAGGGGTGTCCCAACTTAGCCCATCACAAGCTCTCACGGTCAACGAAGGATATTCCTTCTCCCAGGAAGACCCGATCAGGCTCGGAATGCCGGTTACAAGACATTTCGACAATGGTAAAATAAGACCAGCAAAACCACCCAGATGTGCCGACAAATCCCGATAGAAGCTGCACATATCTCGTTCTCAGGGCACACCAGATAGGTCAAGCTACGAGTAAAACCAGCCCTCGAGTTGCCCGAGGTGGCCCCGCAAGCTGCCCATTTCGGACCAACACTCAGAGGAGCACTGGCCCGGGGGGGTTAAATAAAGATGACCCTTGGGCAGGCCTACCCAAGGGAAAGAAAAGGCTAGGTGGCAAATGGTAAAACCAATATTTGGCCTTGCTGGAGGAGCTTTATTCAAGGCGAACTGTCAAGGGGTTCCCATTATAGCCCAACCGTGTAAGGAACGCAAAATCCGGGAACATAACACCGATATGACGGAAACTAGGGCGGCAAGAGTGGAACAAAACACCAGGCATAAGGCCGAGCCTTCCACCCTTTACCAAGTATATAGATGCATTAATTAAATAAGAGATATTGTGATATCCCAATAAAATATCCATGTTCCAACAAGGAACAAACTCCAATCGTCACCTGCAACTAACAACACTATAAGAGGGGCTGAGCAAGCGGTAACATAGCCAAACAACGGTTAGCTAAGACAAGGTGGTTAGAGGCTTGGCTTAACAATATGGGAGGCATGATAAGCAAGTGGTAGGTATCGCAGCATAGGCATAGCAAAAGAGCGAGCATCTAGTAAGCAAAGATAGAAGTGATTTTGAGGGTATGGTCATCTTGCCTGAGATCCCGCAAGGAAGAAGAACGAGTCCATGAAGAAGACAAACGGACGTAGCCAACGTATCCTCACAAACACAACGTTACCGGATTACCGAGAAGAAGTACACCGGAAAGAAAGCAAACAACATAGTAAACAAACATCACATAAGCATGGCACGATGCGCAAACAAGTATGATGCATGTCCGGTTTAATGAGGCATGGCATGGCAAAGTGCACAAACAACCCTACAAATTAAGTGGAGCTCAATATGCAACTCCGTTGCATATTGACGAAACACCACGTTACATAATTTAGTTCGATCTCGTTATGTACCCAACAGTTATTAAATGTTCTTAACATGGCAAGGGGTGAAACACAACAAAACTACCTATCTAGGCAAGTTTAAATGAGGCCAGAAACAACAAAACAACAAGTCCGGAAACTCCTCATGTGCATATTTTAGGTTTGGCACTGATCTTCCCTAAGCCATATTTTAGAGTTGTTAAACATGCAAAGCAATGCCACCATGTTAAACTAGGCAAAATTCTACCCCATTTACATATAAAGTTTATTAGATTTGGAGATACGGTTATTAAGTTATGAAATAAATCATTTTAACAAGTTATTTAAGCAAATTTAAACAAACATCATTTTATACATTTTAACATGGATGGAAATGACATATTATGAAACTACACAAAAATCTAAGCAACTTTAATATAGTTTGTTTTTATATGATGCACCGTTTGTGAGTTATTATATGCATGAACAATAAGGGGTTTTCTGTAAAACTGGCAAACACTGGATAAATAGCAAAATCATAGCAGCAGGGAAAAACACTAGATGGGCCGAAACTGAGCAGAGGTCCAACAGAACAGAAAAAAAGGAGGCGCTGGTGGTGGCCTCACCATGGACCTCGGCCCGGTTCAGTGGAGGAGGAGGTAGGCCGCGAAGGGGCAAGCTGGGCCTGGAGGCGCGGGATGTGGCCCACGGGGTCGCTCGCACGCTCGACCTAGCGACGCAGGCACCAGCGGGAGAAGCAGGGGCACAGGTCAACGCACACGGCGCGACGCGGCAGGAGCTCCGACGAGGCGATCTCGGCGGGGACCGATCAGAACGGGACTGGGGCGGCGGGATCCGGCGGATCTGGGCACGGGGATGGAGCTCCAGCGGCGCGACGGGAAGCTTCGGGCAGCCATGGCGTTGGGTGCTCTCCTGTGTTGAGAGACAGAGAGCGAAGCGTGAGGGAGGGAGGGAGGAAGGGAGAAACGGCAGTGAAGAAGAAAGAGAGAAAGGAAGGAGGCAGAGGAGCTGTGGCTTGGTACAACGAGCGAAGAAAGAGGAACGGGCGCTGGCATCTCCGATGGTTGTTGCTGCTTGTGGCGGCACCTGAGGCAAGCCCCTCGGGCACGAGCAGGAGGGAGGAGTGGCACTGGTGCGAGCTTTGAGGCTAGCGAGGTGTCCGTCTCCTTGAACGCGGCGAGGAGGAGGCGGCGCCTGTGGTCGAAGACGACAGGAAGAAGCCTGGCTCCATGGGGCTTGAGGACGCTGCTGGAGAGGTGGAGTGATGGATCGGTGGTGGTTTGCCAAAGGGGATCTGGGAGGATCCCAAGGTGGGAGGAGGTGGTTTTGGTCTCGGTGGTTGGCTGAGAGGTGGAGGGCATCGGTTGGGCAGGGAACAAATCGAGGAGGGACAAACTGGCGGCGGCGGAGGGATTTGGTGGATGGGACAAGTGGCTAGATTTTAGGGTTATACTAGATTAGGATATGGGCTACCTCATCCCTCCGACCGCTTTCGGACGATCGCGAATAAATAGCTAGGGAGTCCAATTAACAAAACGGAGATGTTTTGTACATGTTTGGGGATGTCCCGGACACAACGGTAACGACTGTCCGAGTCGGGTCCGGGACAACTTTTGGACGCGCGCGGGAGGAGGTCCGATGCACTGTGCAAAGAGGGGTAGGCATGGACATAGGTGGACTGTGGAGAGCGGGTTGGTCTGAGAGAAGAGGGGAGAGATGCAGCCCGGCATGGTTTCCGGAGACCGAAAACGTTCGACGAAAAGACCGGTTATACTGCCGCTATAGTTAATCGTTGGACCGTCAAACAAACTCCGAATGCGATGAAACTTGGCAGGCGGCCTATCTACACTATAAAAACACCACATGCCAACTTTCAACCCATTCCGAGAACATTTTCCGGCCACTTATAAAATAATATTTCGGACGTGCCGCGGGCGCGTGCAAGTGTGCCTGGGCTCAGAACGAACAACGGAAGGAACTGGGAGACCGGGACAGATGCAAGTTTTGACAACATGATGATGCAATGCACATGATGGCATGGCAATATGCAACACGCAAGCGAATGACATGGCAACGACGGCGAGTAACTGGAAGACACCTGGCGCAATGGTCTCGGGGCGTCACAACACTCCACCACTACGAGAGGATCTTGCCCCGAGATCCAGGATGGCACCGGAGGGAAAACGGAAGAGGAAGAGAAGAGGTAAAACTAAGTTGCTTCTTTGACAAATGAGTGAAACCAAAGAACCTTGAAAAGTTGAACAAATTGAAAGATAGAATACAACGGAGATGAAAGAAGTTGAAAACACTCCGTCAAAAAAGAGGAACAAGGAATAACAAATCCGTATAGCAATCCGATTGAAAAGAGATGCAAGACTTGATAGGATGAAAAGTACTTGAGCAAAGGGGCACAACACTCCGGTTAAATGGGTAAGCACGAAAAGAACACCATCCGAGATGATGAGAGAAAAGAGCAACATCAGAACGCCTCCGGAAGAAATGAGATGATGGAATGGAATGAATGGAGGAGAAAACAATATCTTCTATCTCAAATGATCTTGAAAATCATCTTTAGGGGAAAGTTCGAACGGAGTTGTTGGAAAAACCAACAACGAAAAGACAAGGTTGTAGTGGGCTTATGGAGAACATTTCAAAACCATGAGGTGAAATTCTGCCACTAATGGAAACAAAAGATTGGATTGATATGAACAAGAAGACGAGAAACTTATTTCACCAGGAGGATAGATGAAGAACTTGGGTCATTTATGAGCACCATAAATAGCAAGAATCCTTAGGGAAGGCTTTAGGTAAAACATGACACAAGATAACTCCAACGAAGAGGTTGATGGATTTAAAATACCTCATTCTTAACATCATGTGAATCATGAAACATGAACTCCAAATTATTAGGAATGACATAATACCACCTCCGATGATACGGTAGAAAGAATTGCACTCCGGATTGCAATATGAAGAATGCTTGAGCTCCTTAGAAAAAGAATCTCGATGAAAACTTCGAGAAGGAATAAATCCTTGATGAACCCTCATGTAGAATATACATGAAGAACTCCGGTCACAAAAGGATGATATAAGGAAATTGAAGTTGAAAACACAAGGTGAAGCCTTGCGATGATTTAGACGGATCTTCATGATGATATAATTGAGAGCACTTGGAACTTCGGGAAAAGAAAAGATGAATCAAATGAAACCGAGAATTTGATGAGCCTCCGGAATAAAGAATTAATCACTTGGAAGAAACAAGAATAAGAATTACATTATGCGTAACCCTCACCAATTAAATTGATGACAAGCAACGGATTTGGCATACCACTTATTCTTGTAGAAAGTATTAAGATAGATATAGTGCAAACTTGAGGAGGTCTTCAATGATCCGTCAGTAGAATTGAAACAACGAATAAATTGATATGATACGAAGGAAAAGAGATCTTGAACGATCCACCGTAAGAATTGGAAATGAACGAAGTAAAGGGATAAATCAATGGTAATGATTAGAGAACGAATGAAGATACTTGAGGGAATTTAGATCCATAGATCACGAGCTGATTAGAGAATACTTGAATGATGCACCGGTATGATTTGGAGAACGAGGGCTGAAAGCTAGAATGAATAATTCTGAGATCATGGGCTCCGGAGAGTCAAACTGAAAAGACCCTTGAATTGCTCCGGATGGGTGAAAAGAATTCTCACAATCGAAAACAATTATGAGAGGAAGGCATTAAGCTAGAACCACGAATCTTTGATAGAACGAAACAAGATTCAAGGGAAAACTCTTCTTCGGTCTTCAAATGCAGAGAATGACGATGAGAAACACCACCATGAATTGTTGAGATACTTCGGGATGAAAATTAGAAAGGTTGAGCCAACAATGAAAGAATTTGAAAGATCTTGGAGAAAGGCATATGACTGATGACAATTCATTCTTACGTCAAACTTTAGAAGATTTGAGAATAACTCCGGGAGAATAAGAAGAGTCAGGTAAGATCCTGGGAAAAGACCTGTGGGTTAGGGCCCACTCAAAAGAAACACCGTTGAACGATTACTTGAAAAGAAGATTGCACCGGTTGAGTTAAACGGCTTGAATGAGATAACAACCTCGAAATAGGTTGAACGGATCTTGAATGACAAGACGAGCCTTCTGAGATATCTTCAGCACTCCGGAATAATCGAATAGCGAGAGGTGAAAGATTAAGAGGTGCAACGGCATGGGAAAGCATTTGAAACGAGGAAAGGGATATGATCAACACCAAAAACTTGAATTGAATCCACCGGAGAAGAAAGAAAACCGAGAATGATGAGCTTGAAGCTCCATTAGAATCTTCATGAGAATCACAAGATAAGAGCATTGACAGAAAAGAATGGAGAGACTTGAAGGAAATATGCCCTAGAGGCAATAATAAATTTATTATTTATTTCCTTATATCATGATAAATGTTTACTATTCATGCTATAATTGTATTAACCGGAAACATAATACATGTGTGAATACATAGACAAACAGAGTGTCACTAGTATGCCTCTACTTGACTAGCTCGTTGATCAAAGATGGTTATGTTTCCTAACCATAGACATGAGTTGTCATTTGATTAACGGGATCGCATCATTAGGAGAATGATGTGATTGACTTGACCCATTCCGTTAGCATAGCACTTGATCGTTTAGTTTGTTGCTATTGCTTTCTTCATGACTTATACATGTTCCTATGACTATGAGATTATGCAACTCCCGTTTACCAGAGGAACACTTTGTGTGCTACCAAATGTCACAACGTAACTGGGTGATTATAAAGGTGCTCTACAGGTGTCTCCGAAGGTACTTGTTGGGTTGGCGTATTTCGACATTAGGATTTGTCACTCCGATTGTCGGAGAGGTATCTCTGGGCCCTCTCGGTAATGCACATCACTTAAGCCTTGCAAGTATTGCAACTAATGAGTTAGTTGCGGGATGATGTATTACAGAACGAGTAAAGAAACTTGCCGGTAACGAGATTGAACTAGGTATTGAGATACCGACGATCGAATCTCGGGCAAGTAACATACCGATGACAAAGGGAACAACGTATGTTGTTATGCGGTCTGACCGATAAAGATCTTCGTAGAATATGTGGGAGACAATATGAGCATCCAGGTTCCGCTATTGGTTATTGACCGGAGACATGTCTCGGTCATGTCTACATAGTACTCGAACCCGTAGGGTCCGCACGCTTAAAGTTTCGGTGACGATTGTATTATGAGTTTATGTGATTTGATGTACCGAAGGTAGTTCGAAGTCCCGGATAAGATCGGGGACATGACGAGGAGTCTCGAAATGGTTGAGACGTAAAGATCGATATATTGGACGACTATATTCGGACATCGGAAAGGTTCTGAGTGATTCGGGTATTTTCGGGGGTACCGGGGAGTTACGGGAATACGAGGAAGAAGTAATGGGCCTCATGGGCCAAGTGGTGGAAGAGAGGAGGCACGGCGCGTGGCCCCCCTAGTTCAAACCGAATTGGACTAGGGGGCCATCCCCCCTTTCCTCCTTTTCCTCCTTCTCCTTCCTTCTCCTTCTCCTCCTTCCTTTCCTCCTCCTAGTAGGAGTAGGAAAGGGGAGTCCTACTCCTACTAGGAGGAGGACTCCTCCTCCTGGCGTGCCTATAGAGGGCCGGCTGGCCTCCCCCTTGCTCCTTTATATACAGGAGCAGGGGGCACCTCTAGACACATAAGTTGATCAGTTGATCTCTCCCAGCCGTGTGCGGTGCCCCCCTCCACCATATTCCACCTCAGGCATATCGTAGCGGTGCTTAGGTGAAGCCCTGCGCCGGTAGCAACATCATCACCGTCACCACGCCGTCATGCTGACGGAACTCTCCCATGAAGCTCTGCTGGATCGGAGTTCGCGAGATGTCATCGAGCTGAACGTGTGCTGAACTCGGAGGTGCCGTGCATTCGGTACTTGGATCGGTCGGATCGTGAAGACGTACGACTACATCAACCGGATTGTGCTAACGCTTCCGCTTTCGGTCTACGAGGGTACGTGGACAACACTCTCCCCTCTCGTTGCTATGCATCACCATGATCTTGCGTGTGCGTAGGAAAATTTTGAAATTACTATGTTCCCCAACAATGGCATCCGAGCCAGGTTTTATGCATAGATGTCATATGCACGAGTAGATCACAAGTGAGTTGTGGGCGATATAAGTCATACTGCTTACCAGCATGTCACACTTTGGTTCCGCGGTATTGTTGGATGAAGCGGCCCGGACCGACATTACGCGTACGCTTAGGCGAGACTGGTTTTACCGCCGTGCTATGCACACAGGTGACTAGCGGGTGTCAGTTTCTCCAACTTTAGTTGAACCGAGTGTGGCTACGCCCGGTCCTTGAGAAGGTTAAAACAACACTAACTTGACAAACTATCGTTGTGGTTTTCGATGCGTAGGTAAGAACGGTTCTTGTTCAGCCCGTAGCAGCCACGTAAAACTTGCAACAACAAAGTAGAGGACGTCTAACTTGTTTTTGCAGGGCATGTTGTGATGTGATATGGTCAAGATGTGATGAGATATAAGTTGTTGTATAAGATGATCATGTTTTGTTGAAGTTATCGACAACTGGCAGAAGCCTTATGTTGTCTCTTTATTGCATAAGATGCAAGCGCCAAATAATTGCTTTACAATTATCGCTATGCGATAGCAATAGTTGGCGAGACGACCATGTGACAACACATTGATATAGATCAAGATGATGGAGATCATGGTGTCATGCCGGTGACGATGGAAATCATGACGATGTTTTGGAGATGGAGATCAAAGGCACAAGATGATGATGGCCATATCATGTCACATATTTTGATTGCATGTGATGTTTATCTTTTATGCATCTTATCTTGCTTTAATTGACGGTAACATTATAAGATGATCTCTCACTAAATTTCAAGATAAAAGTGTTCTCCCTGAGTATGCACCGTTGCAAAAGTTCGTCGTGCCCAGACACCACGTGATGATCGGGTGTGATAAGCTCTACGTCCATCTACAACGGGTGCAAGCCAGTTTTGCACACGCAGAATACTTAGGTTAAACTTGACGAGCCTAGCATATGCAGATATGGCCTCGGAACACTGAGACTGAAAGGTCGAGCGTGAATCATATAGTAGATATGATCAACATAGTGATGTTCACCATTGAAAACTACTCCATTTCACGTGATGATCGGTTATGGTTTAGTTGATTTGGATCACGTGATCACTTAGAAGATTAGAGGGATGTCTTTCTAAGTGGGAGTTCTTAAGTAATATGATTAATTGAACTTAAATTTATCATGAACTTAGTCCTGGTAGTATTAGCATATCTATGTTGTAGATCAATAGCTCGCGTTTAGCTCCCCTGTTTTATTTTTGATATGTTCCTAGAGAAAACTAAGTTGAAAGATTTTAGTAGCAATGATGCGGATTGGATCCGTGATATGAGGTTTATCCTCATTGCTTCACAGAAGAATTATGTCCTTAATGCACCACTAGGTGACAGACCTATTGCAGGAGCGGATGCAGACGTCATGAACGTTTGGCTAGCTCAATATGATGACTACTTGATAGTTTAGTGCACCATGCTTAACAGCTTAGAATCGGGACTTCAAAGACGTTTTGAACATCATGGATCATATGGATGTTCCAGGAGTTGAAGTTAATATTTCAAGCAAATACCCGAGTTGAGAGATATGAAGTCTCCAACAAGTTCTATAGCTAAAAGATGGAGGAGAATAGCTCAAGCAATGAGTATGTGTTCAGATTGTCTGGGTACTACAATCGCTTGAATCAAGTGGGAGTTAATCTTCCAGATAAAATAGTGATTGACAGAATTCTCTAGTCACCATCACCAAGTTAGTAGAACTTCGTGATGAACTATAGTATGCAAGGGATGATGAAAACGATTCCCGAGCTTTTCATGATGATGAAATCGATGAAGGTAGAAATCAAGAAAGAGCATCAAGTGTTGATGATTAACAAGACCACTAGTTTCAAGAAAAGGGCAAAGGGAAAGAAAGGGAACTTCAAGAAGAATGGCAAGCAAGTTGCTGCTCAAGTGAAGAAGCCCAAGTCTGGTCCTAAGCCTGAGACTAAGTACTTCTATTGCAAAGGGACTGGTCACTGGAAGCGGAACTGCCCTAAGTATTTGGCGGATAAGAAGGATGGCAAAGTGAACAAAGGTATATTTGATATACAAATTATTGATGTGTACTTTACTAGTGTTCGTAGCAACCCCTCGGTATTTGATACTGGTTCAGTTGCTAAGAGTAGTAACTCGAAACGGGAGTTGCAGAATGAACAGAGACTAGTTAAGGGTGAAGTGACGATGTGTGTTGGAAGTGGTTCCAAGATTGATATGACCATCTTCGCACACTCCCTATACTTTCGGGATTAGTGTTGAACCTAAATAAGTGTTATTTGGTGTTTGCGTTGAGCATGAATATGATTTGATCATGTTTATTGCAATACGGTTATTCATTTAAGTAAGAGAATAAATTGTTGTTCTGTTTACATGAATAAAACCTTCTATGGTCATACACCCAATGAAAATGGTTTGTTGGATCTCGATTGTGGTGATACACATTCTCATAATATTGAAGCCAAAAGATGCAAAGTTAATAATGATAGTGCAACTTATTTGTGGCACTGCCGTTTAGGTCATATTGGTGTAAAGCGCATGAAGAAAATCCATGCTGATGGGCTTTTGTAATCACTTGATTATGAATCAGTTGATGCTTGCAAACCGTGCCTCATGGGAAAGATGACTAAGACTCCGTTCTCTGGAAAAATGGAGGAGGCAACTAACTTATTGGAAATAATACATACTGATGTATGCAGTCCGGTGAATGTTGAGGCTCGCGGCGGGTATCGTTATTTTCTGACCTTCATAGATGATTTGAGCAGATATGGGTATATCTACTTGATGAAACATAAGTCTGAAATATTTGAAAAGTTCAAAAACTTCAGAGTGAAGTGGAAAATCATCGTGACAAGAAAATAAAGTTTCTATGATCTGATCGCAGAGACAAACATTTGAGTTACGAGTTTGGTCTTCAATTAAAACAATGTGGAATAGTTTCACAAAATCGTGCCACCTAGAACACCACAGCGTAATGGTGTGTCCGAACGTCATAACCGTACTATTATTGGATATAGTGCAATCTATGATGTTTTTTACCGATTAACCACTATAGTTTTGAGGTTATGCATTAGAGACAGCTACATTCACGTTAAATAGGGCACCATCTAAATCCGTTGAGACGACACCGTATGAACTATGGTTTGCCAAGAAACCTAAGCTGTCGTTTCTTAAAGTTTGAGGTTGCAATGCTTATGTGAAAAAGTTTCAACCTGATAAGCTCAAACCCAAATCAAAGAAGTGTGTCTTCATAGGATACCCAAAAGAAAATGTTGGGTACACCTTCTATCACAGATTCGAAGGCAAGATATTCATTGCTAAGAATGGATCCTTTCTAGAGAAGGAGTTTCTCTCGAAAGAAGTGAGTGGGAGAAAAGTAGAACTTGACGAGGTAACTATACCTGCTCCCTTATTGGAAAGTAGTTCATCACAGAAATCTGTTCATGTGACTACTACACCAATTAGTGAGGAAGCTAATGATAATGATCATGTAACTTCAGATCAAGTTACTACCGAACCTCGTAGGTAAACCAAAGTGAGATCCGCACCAGAGTGGTACGGTAATCCTGTTCTGGAGGTCATGTTACTTGACCATGACGAACCTACGAACTATGAGGAAGTGATGATGAGCCCAGATTCCGCGAAATGGCTCGAGGCCATGAAATCTGAGATGAGATCCATGTATAGTATGGACTTTGATTGACTTGCCCAAAGATCGGCGAGCCATTGAGATTAAATGGATCTTTAAGGGGAAGACGGACGCTGATAGTAGTGTTACTATCTACAAAGCTAGAATTGTCGCAAAAAGGTTTTCGACAAGTTCAAGGTGTTGAGCACGATGAGAATTTCTCACTCGTATCTATGCTTAAGTCTGTCCGAATCATGTTAGCTATTGCCGCATTTTATGAAATCTGGCAAATGGATAAACAAAACTGCATTCCTTAATAGGATTTATTAAAGAAGAATTGTATATGATGCAACCAGAAGGTTTTGTCGATCCTAAAGGTACTAACAAAATATGCAAGCTCCAGCGATCCATCTATGGACTGGTGCAAGCATCTCGGAATTGGAATATACGCTTTGATAAGTTGATCAAAGCATATAGTTTTATACAGACTTGCGGTGAAGCCTGTATTTACAAGAAAGTGAGTGGGAGCACTACAACATTTCTGGTAAGTATGTGTATGACATATTGTTGATCGGAGATGATGTAGAATTATTCTGCAAAGCATAAAGGAATGTTTGAAAGGAGTTTTTTCAAACAAAGACTTCGGTGAAGCTGCTTACATATTGAGCATCAAGATCTATAGAGATAGATCAAGACGCTTGATAAGTTTTTCAATGAGTACATAACTTGACAAGATTTTGAAGTAGTTCAAAATGGAACGGTCAAAGAAGGAGTTCTTGCCTATGTTACAAGGTGTGAAGTTGAGTAAGACTCAAAACCCGACCATGGCAGAAGATAGAGAGAGAATGAAAGTCATTCCCTATGCCTCAGCCATAGGTTCTATAAAGTATGCTATGTTGTGTACCAGACCTATTGTATACCCTGCCCTGAGTTTGGCAAATGAGTACAATAGTGATCTAGGAGTAGATCACTGGACATTGGTCAAAATTATCCTTAGTGGAATAAGGATATGTTTCTCGATTATGGAAGTGACAAAAGGTTCATCGTAAAGGGTTACGTCGATGCAAATTTTGACACTGATCCAGATGACTCTAAATCTCAATCTGGATACATATTGAAAGTGGGAGCAATTAGCTAGAGTAGCTCTATGCAGAGCATTGTTGACATAGAAATTTGCAAAATACTTACGGATCTGAATCTGGCAGACCCGTTGACTAAACTTCTCTCACAAGCAAAACATGATCACACCTCAATACTCTTTGGGTGTTAATCACATAGCGATGTGAACTAGATTATTGACTCTAGTAAACCCTTTGGGTGTTGGTCACATGTCGATGTGAACTATGTGTGTTAATCACATGGTGATGTGAACTATTGGTATTAAATCACATGGCGATGTGAACTAGATTATTGACTCTAGTGCAAGTGGGAGACTGAAGGAAATATGCCCTAGAGGCAATAATAAAGTTATTATTTATTTCCTTATATCATGATAAATGTTTATTATTCATGCTAGAATTGTATTAACCGGAAACATAATACATGTGTGAATACATAGACAAACAGAGTGTCACTAGTATGCCTCTACTTGACTAGCTCGTTGATCAAAGATGGTTATGTTTCCTAACCATAGACATGCGTTGTCATTTGATTAACGGGATCACGTCATTAGGAGAATGACGTGATTGACTTGACCCATTCCTTTAGCATAGCACTTGATCGTTTAGTTTGTTGCTATTGCTTTCTTCATGACTTATACATGTTCCTATGACTATGAGATTATGCAACTCCCGTTTACCAGAGGAACACTTTGTGTGCTACCAAATGTCACAACATAACTGGGTGATTATAAAGGTGCTCTACAGGTGTCTCCGAAGGTACTTGTTGGGTTGGCGTATTTCGACATTAGGATTTGTCACTCCGATTGTCTGAGAGGTATCTCTGGGCCCTCTCGGTAATGCACATCACTTAAGCCTTGCAAGCATTGCAACTAATGAGTTAGTTGCGGGATAATGTATTACGGAACGAGTAAAGAGACTTGCCGGTAACGAGATTGAACTAGGTATTGAGATACCGACGATCGAATCTCGGGCAAGTAACATACCGATGACAAAGGGAACAACGTATGTTGTTATGCGGTCTGACCGATAAAGATCTTCATAGAATATGTGGGAGACAATATGAGCATCCAGGTTCCGCTATTGGTTATTGACCGGAGACATGTCTCGGTCATGTCTACATAGTACTCGAACCCGTAGGGTCCGCATGCTTAAAGTTTCGGTGACAATTGTATTATGAGTTTATGTGATTTGATGTACTGAAGGTAGTTCGGAGTCCCGGATGAGATTGGGGACATGACGAGGAATCTCGAAATGGTCGAGACGTAAAGATCGATATATTGGACGACTATATTCGAACATTGGAAAGGTTCCGAGTGATTCGGGTATTTTTGGGGGTACCGGGGAGTTACGGGAATACGAGGAAGAAGTAATGGGCCTCATGGGCCAAGTGGTGGAAGAGAGCAGGCTGGGCGCACGTCCCCCCTAGCCCAAACCGAATTGGACTAGGGGGGCGGGCCCCCTTTCCTCCTTCTCCTTCCTTCTCCTTCTCCTCCTTCCTTTCCTCCTCCTAGTAGGAGTAGGAAAGGGGAGTGCTACTCCTACTAGGAGGAGGACTCCTCCTCTTGGCGCGCCCATAGAGGGCCGGTCGGCCTCCCCCCTTGCTCCTTTATATACAGGGGCAGGGAGGCACCTCTAGACACACAAGTTGATCAGTTGATCTGTCCCAGCCGTGTGCGGTGCCCCCCTCCACTATATTCCACCTCGGGCATATCGTAGCGGTGCTTAGGCGAAGCCTTGCGTCGGTAGGAACATCATCACCGTCACCACGCCGTTGTGCTGACGAAACTCTCCCGTGAAGCTCTGCTGGATCGGAGTTCGCGAGATGTCATCGAGCTGAACGTGTGCTGAACTCGGCGGTGCCGTGCGTTCGGTACTTGGATCGGTCGGATCGTGAAGACGTACGACTACATCAACCGCGTTGTGCTAACGCTTCCGCTTTCGGTCTACGAGGGTACGTAAACAACACTCTCCCCTCTCGTTGCTATGCATCACCATGATCTTGCATGTGCGTAGGAAAATTTTAAAATTACTACGTTCCCCAACAAGACTTCCCATCAATAAAAGGATACTTGAATAAGAAATCTGAGTCCTTGAAGAAACAAGGGTGGGAGGGTGGGAAAACAAAAGCAATTTGGAACGGATGAAACAAACACCGTTGAGAAGGCTTGAGTTGAACTTGCGGATGTTGAAAATGATCGGATCCACTTGAAGAGAGAGACATCAGTTGAAAAGGATTGACATGACAATCTCGATGATCATGAAGGATTTGTATTCACATAGGAGTATGAGAACACCGCTTAGGAAAGGTATGGAATCAACATTTGACTTTGAAGCAACTCGAATACCACAACCAAAACAAAACAAAGGATTGACTTGCAAAATAAGCCGGAACAAACATATGATAGAGATTTCGTCCGAACTTTTCGTGGTGGGGCCTACACGGGCTCGATCGTACAGCACCATCATGTACAAGGCAGTGCACATGACATACGAAGCGTCCCCGAGTCAGCATAGCCAAAGACTCTTTAAGACACAGCGAGACCACTGTAAAACCAACCGTGGATAGGCGGACCACTAGACGTCGAACCCCAATTTCATATCATACATCTGTCGGAAAGATATCCTAAGAGCTAATTTAATTCCCACTTATAAACTCCCGAAACTTTCCGGTTATGCAATTAGGTGTTGGGGATACAGGGGAAGCATAATATCTCACCCAAAACTAACAAATCGAAGGATCCAGCTGTATCCATCCTTCAACACATAACCAAGAAACCTTCGGAAATCATTTACCTCAACCTTCGAAAAGCATCCGTTATACGAGTTATGGCAATACTCCCGAACTCCCGCCCCAGTACTGGGTGGCGTCGAGGTTATCTCACCAACAACTGCATAAAAGAGATTTTCGATGTCGGCGAAACTCAGGTATTCCTGAACTGCAACGATAAAATTGTGACGACAACACCTCGGAGCTCAACTCCCCGGGACACTGCCATAACCCCTAAATGTCAGGAGGCACCAAGAACAATGTTCTCATCAGAAAACCACCAAACGATTCCAAGATACCCACGTGATCCTAATTTTTTTTAGTGAAATTTGAGAAGAGAAGAGTCAAAACTCTACGTCAGGATGCCTCACCAGAGCGACGAAGGGACTGAGGAGTAAAAAGAATCCTACTCTCCGATATATATAATCCTAAATGACTCAAAACATTTTTCTAGACTCAACAACGCCAGCGATTTGATCAAGCAGGGGGCTCCTAAGGTCGGGGAAGGCTCTGATAACCAACTTGTAACGCCCACGATGCGACTATATCTCCCACGTGTCGAAGCACGACTTAGAGATATAACCACATTGTAAGCAATGTCGCAGGTGAGGTAATCTTCACATAACCCATGCAATACATAAGGGAAAGAGATACATAGTTGGCTTACAATCGCCACTTCACACAATACATGAATAAAGCATTACATCATCCAGATACAATCAAGGTCCGACTACGGAACCAAAATAAAAGAAGACTACCCCAAATGCTACAGATCCCCGATCGTACCAACTGGGCTCCACTACTGATCAACTGGAAACGGAACAACACGATGAACAAGATCTTCATCGAGCTCCTCCTTGAGCTCGGTTGCGTCACCTGCACGGTTCAACAGCACCTGCAAGCTGGTTCTGGAAGTATCTGTGAGTCACGGGGACTCAGCAATCTCACACCCTCGCGATCAAGACTATTTAAGCTTATAGGTAGGGAAAAAGGTATGTGAGGTGGAGCTGCAGCAAGCACTAGCATATATGGTGGCTAACATACGCAAATGAGAGCGAGAAGAGAAGGAAATGAACGGTCGAGAAACTATGATCAAGAAGTGATCCTAGAACAACCTACGTCAAGCATAACTCCAACACCGTGTTCACTTCCCGGACTCCGCCGGAAAGAGACCATCACAGCTACACACGCGGTTGATGCATTTTAATTAAGATAAGTTTCAGGTTTTCTACAACCGGACATTAACAAATTCCCATCTTCCCATAACCGCAGGCACGGCTTTCGAAAGTTCATAACCCTGCAGGGGTGTCCCAACTTAGCCCATCACAAGCTCTCACGGTCAACGAAGGATATTCCTTCTCCCACGAAGACCCGATCAGGCTCGGAATCCCGGTTCCAAGAAATTTCGACAATGGTAAAACAAGACCAGCAAAACCACCCAGATGCGCCTGTTGGGGAACGTAGCACAAATTCAAAATTTTCCTACGTGTCACCAAGATCTATCTATGGAGTCATCTAGCAACGAGGGAGGACTGGATCTACATACCCTTGTAGATCGCGCGCGGAAGCGTTCAAGAGAACGGGGTTGATGGAGTCGTACTCGTCGTGATCCAAATCACCGATGATCCTAGCGCCGAACGGATGGCACCTCCGCGTTCAACACACGTACGGAGCAGCAACGTCTCCTCCTTCTTGATCCAGCAAGGGGGGAGGAGAGGTTGATGGAGATCCAGCAGCACGACGGCGTGGTGGTGGAAGTAGCGGGATTCCAACAGGGCTTCGCCATGCGCTGCGGGAGGAGGGAGATGTGTCATGGGAGGGAGAGGGAGGCGCCAGGGCTTAGGTGTTGCTGCCCTCCCTTCCCCCCACTATATATAGGGCCAAGGGAGATGGGGGGCGCAGCCTTGGCCCTTCCTCCAAGGAAGGGTGCGGCCAGGGAGGAGTCCATCCTCCCTAAGGCACCTAGGAGGTGCCTTCCCCCTTTAGGACTCTTCCTTTCCCTTATCTCTTGGAGCATGGGCCCTTGGGGCTGGTGCCCTTGGCCCATATAGTCCAAGGCGCACACCCCTACAGCCCATGTGTCCCCCTGGGGCAGGTGGACCCCCTTGGCGGACCCTCGGACCCCTTTCGGCACTCCCGGTACAATACCGATAATGCGCGAAACTTTTCCGGCGACCAAAACAAGACTTCCCATATATAAATCTTTACCTCCGAACCATTCCGGAACTCCTCGTGACGTCCGGGATCTCATCCGGGACTCCGAACAACTTTCAGGTTACCGCATACTAATATCTCTATAACCCTAGCGTCACCAAACCTTAAGTGTGTAGACCCTACGGGTTCGGGAGACATGCAGACATGACCGAGATGACTCTCCGGTCAATAACCATCAGCGGGATCTGGATACCCATGTTGGCTCCCACATGTTCCACGATGATCTCATCGGATGAACCACGATGTCAAGGACTTAATCAATCCCGTATACAATTCCCTTTGTCTAGCGGTACGATACTTGCCCGAGATTCGATCGTCGGTATCCCAATACCTTGTTCAATCTCGTTACCGGCAAGTCTCTTTTACTCGTTTCGTAACACATCATCCCGTGATCAACTCCTTGATCACATTGTGCACATTATGATGATGTCCTACCGAGTGGGCCCAGAGATACCTCTCCGTTTACACGGAGTGACAAATCCCAGTCTCGATTCGTGCCAACCCAACAGACACTTTCGGAGATACCTGTAGTGTACCTTTATAGCCACCCAGTTACGTTGTGACGTTTGGCACACCCAAAGCACTCCTACGGTATCCGGGAGTTGCACAATCTCATGGTCTAAGGAAACGATACTTGACATTATAAAAGCTTTAGCATACGAACTACATGATCTTGTGCTAGGCTTAGGATTGGGTCTTTGTCCATCACATCATTCTCCTAATGATGTGATCCCGTTATCAATGACATCCAATGTCCATGGTCAGGAAACCATAACCATCTTTTGATCAACGAGCTAGTCAACTAGAGGCTTACTAGGGACATGGTGTTGTCTATGTATCCACACATGTATCTGAGTTTCCTATCAATACAATTCTAGCATGGATAATAAACGATTATCATGAACAAGGAAATATAATAATAACTAATTTATTATTGCCTCTAGGGCATATTTCCAACAGTCTCCCACTTGCACTAGAGTCAATAATCCAGTTCACATCGATATGTGATTAACACTCAGGGTCACATCCCCATGTGACTAACACCCAAAGAGTTTACTAGAGTCAATAATCTAGTTCACATTACCATGTGATTAACACTCGATGAGTTCTGGGTTTGATCATGTTATGCTTGTGAGAGATGTTATAGTCAACGGGTCTGAATATTTCAGATCCGTATGTACTTCACAAATCTCTATGTCATCTTGTAGATGCAGCTACTACGCTATATTTGGAGCCATTTCAAATAACTGTTCTACTTGGAGCTATTCTAAATTGTTGCTCCATTATACATATCCGGTATCTCTACTCAGAGCTATCCGGATAGGTGTTAAGCTTGCATCGACGTAACTCTTTACGTCGAACTCTTTATCACCTCCATAACTGAGAAACATATCCTCATTCCTCTAAGGATAATTTAGACCGTTATCTGGTGATCTACTCCTAGATTACCTTTGTTCCCTCTTGCCAGATATGTGGCAAGGCACACATCAGGTGCGATACTCAGCATGGCATATTGTATAGAGCCTATGACAAAAGCATAGGGGACGACATTCATCCTTTCTCTTTCTTCTGCCGTGGTCGAGCTTTAAGTCTTAACTTCATACCTTACAACTCAGGCAAGTACTCCTTCTTTGACTGATCCATCTTGAACCCCTTAAAGATCATGTCAAGGTATGTGCTCATTTGAAAGTACCATTAAGCGTTTTGATCTATCCTTATAGATCTTGATGCTCAATGTTCAAGTAGCTTAATCCAGGCTTTCCATTGAAAAACACTTTCCAAATAACCCTATAGGCTTTCCAGAAATTCTACATCATTTCTGATCCATAATATGTCAACAACATATAGTCATCAGAAATTCTATAGTGCTCCCACTCACTTCTTTGGAAACACAAGTTTCTCATAAACTTTGTATAAACCCAAAATCTTTGATCATCTCATCAAAGCGTACATTCCAACTCCGAGATGCTTACTCCAGTCCTTAGAAGGATTGCTGGAGCTTTGCATACTTATTAGCATCTTTCAGGATTGACAAAACCTTCCGGTTGTATCACATACAACCTTTCCTCAAGAAAATCGTCGAGGAAACAATGTTTTGACATCCTATCTGCAAGATTTCATAAATAATGCAGTAATCGCTAATATAATTCCAACAGACTCTTAGCATCGCTACGAGTGAGAAAGTCTCATCGTAGTCAACTCCTTGAACTTGTCGGAAAACATCTTAACGACAAGTCGAGCTTTCTTAATGGTGATACTTACCATCATTGTCCGTCTTCCTTTCAAAATCCATATGTACCTAACAGCCTTACGACCATCAAGTAGTTCTTCCAAAGTCTACACTTTGTTTTCATACATGGATCCTATCTCGGATTTTATGGCCTCGAGCCATTTATCGGAATCCGGGCCCACCATCGCTTCTCCATGGCTCGTAGGTTCATTGTTGTCTAGCAACATGACTTCCAAGACAGGATCACGTACCACTCTGAAGTAGTACGCATCCTTGTCATCCCATGAGGTTTGGTAGTGACTTGATCTGAAGTTTCATGATCACTATCATAAGCTTCCACTTCAATTGTTGTAGGTGCCACAGGAACAACTTCCTGTGCCCTGTCACACACTAGTTGAAGAGACGGTTCAATAACCTCATCAAGTCTCCACCATCCTCCCACTCAATTCTTTCGAGAGAAACTTTTCCTCGAGAAAGGACCCGATTCTAGAAACATTCCCTTATTGCTTTCGGATCTGAGACAGGAGGTATACCCAACTGTTTTGGGTGTCCTATGAAGATGCATTTATCCGCTTTGGGTTCTAGCTTATCAGCCTGAAACTTTTTCACATAAGCGTCGCAGCCCCAAACTTTTAAGAAATGATAGCTTAGGTTTCTCTAAACCATAGTTCATACGGTGACATCTCATCGGAATTACGTGGTGCCCCTTTTAAAGTGAATGTGGTTGTCTCTAATGCCTAACCCATAAACTATTGTGGTAATTCGATAAGAGACATCATGGTATGCATCATATCCAATAGGGTGCAGTTATGATGTTCGGACACACCATCACGCTACGGTGTTCCAGGCTGTATTAGTTGTGAAACAATTTCCACAATGTCTTAATTATGTGCCAAACTCGTAATTCAGATATTCATCTCTATGATCATATCATAGATCTTTTATCCTCTTGTCACGACGATCTTTCAACTTCACCCTAAAATTACTTGAACCTTTCAATAATTCAGACTCGTGATTCATCAAGTAAATATACTCAACATCTACTCAAATCATTTGTGAAGTAAGAACATAACGATATCCACTACACGCCTCAGCACTCATTGGACTGCACACATCAAAATGTATTACTTCCAACAAGTTGCTTTCTAGTTTCATTTTACTGAAAATGAGGCTTTCAGTCATCTTGCCCATGTGGTATGATTTGCATGTCTCAAGTGATTCAAAATCAAGTGAGTCAAAATGGTCCATTTGCATGGAGTTTCTTCATGCATATACACCAATAGACATGGTTCGCATGTCTCAAACTTTTCAAAAATGAGTGAGTCCAAAGATCCATCAACATGGAGCCTCATCATGCGTTTTATACCGATATGACTTAAGTGGCAGTGCCACAAGTAGGTGGTACTATCATTACTATCTTATATCTTTTGGCATGAACATGTGTATCACTATGATCGAGATTCAATGAACCATTTATTTTAGGTGCAAGACCATTGAAGGTATTATTCAAATAAACAGAGTAACCATTATTCTCCTTAAATGAATAACCGTATTGCGATAGACATAATCCAATCATGTCTATGCTCAACGCAAACACCAATCTCGATGGTAGAGGGAGCGTGCGATGCTTGATCATATCAACATTGGAAACACTTCCAACACATATCGTCAGCTCATCTTTAGCTAGTCTCCGTTTATTCCGTAGCTTTTATTTCGAGTTACTAACACTTAGCAACCGAACCGGTATCTAATACCCTGGTGCTACTAGGAATACTAGTAAAGTACACATTAACACAATGTATATCCAATATACTTCTATCGACCTTGCCAGCCTTCTCATCTACCAAGTATCTAGGGTAATTCTGCTCCAGTGGCTGTTCCCCTTATTACAGAAGCACTTAGTCTCGGGTTTGGGTTCAACCTTGGGTTTCTTCACTAGAGCAGCAGCTGATTTGCCATTTCATGAAGTATCCCTTCTTGCCCTTGCCCTTCTTGAAACTAGTGGTTTCACCAACCATCAACAATTGATGCTCCTTCTTGATTTCTACTTTTGTGGTGTCAAACATCGCGAATATCTCAAGTATCATCATATATGTCCCTGATATATTATAGTTCATCACGAAGCTCTAGCAGCTTGGTGGTAATGACTTCGGAGAAACATCACTATCTCATCTGGAAGATCAACTCCCACTCGATTCAAATGATTGTTGTACTCAGATAATCTGAACACAAGCTCAACAATTGAGCTTTTCTCCCTTAGTTTGCAGGCTAAGAAAATCGTCGGAGGTCTTATACCTCTTGACGTGGGCACGAGCCTGAAATCCCAATTTCAGTCCTTGGAACATCTCATATGTTCTGCGATGTTTCAAAAACGTCTTTGGTGCCTCAATTCTAAACCATTTAGCATTACGCACTGAACTATCATGTAGTCATCAAAACGTGTATGTCAGATGTTCGCAACATCCACAGACGACGTTCGAGGTTCAGCACACTGAGCGGTGCATTAAGGACATAAGCCTTCTATGAAGCAATGAGGACAATCCTCAGTTTATGGACCTAGTCCGCATAATTACTACTATCAACTTTCAACTAAATTTTCTCTAGGAACATATCTAAACAGTAGAACAGAAACATGAGCCACGACATAATTTGCGAAGACCTTTTGACTATGTTCAGGATAATTAAGTTCATCTTATGAACTCCCACTCAGATAGACATCCCTCTAGTCATCTAAGTGATTACATGATCCGAGTCAACTAGGCCGTGTCCGATCATCACGTGAGACGGACTAGTCAACATCGGTGAACATCTTCATGTTGATCGTATCTTCTATACGACTCATGCTCGACCTTTCGGTCTCTTGTGTTCCGAGGCCATGTCTGTACATGCTAGGCTCGTCAAGTCAACCTAAGTGTTTCGCATGTGTTCCGAGGCCATGTCTGTACATGCTAGGCTCGTCAACACCCGTTGTATTCGAACGTAAGAATCTGTCACACCCGATCATCACGTGGTGCTTCGAAACGACGAACTTTCACAACGGTGCACAGTTAGGGGGAACACTTTCTTGAAATTTTAATGAGGGATCATCTTATTTACTACCGTCGTTCTAAGCAAATAAGATGTATAAACATGATAAACATCACATGCAATCAAATATTGACATGATATGGCCAATATCATATTGCTCCTTTTGATCTCCATCTTCGGGGCTCCATGATCATCATCGTCACCGGCATGACACCATGATCTCCATCATCATGATCTCCATCATCGTGTCTTCATGAAGTTGTCTCGCCAACTATTACTTCTACTACTATGGCTAACGGTTAGCAATAAAGTAAAGTAATTACATGGCGTTTATGTTGACACGCAGGTCATAAATAAATTAAGACAACTCCTATGGCTCCTGCCGGTTGTCATACTCATCGACATGCAAGTCGTGATTCCTATTACAAGAACATGATCATCTCATACATCACATATATCATTCATCACATCCTTTGGCCATATCACATCACATAGCATACCCTGCAAAAACAAGTTAGACGTCCTCTAATTGTTCTTTGCATGTTTTACGTGGCTGCTATGGGTTTCTAGCAAGAACGTTTCTTACCTACGCAAAAACCACAAAGTGATATGCCAATTGCTATTTACCCTTCATAAGGACCCTTTTCATCGAATCCGATCTGACTAAAGTGGGAGAGATAGACACCCGCTAGCCACCTTATGCAACTAGTGCATGTCAGTCGGTGGAACCAGTCTCACGTAAGAGTACGTGTAAGGTCGGTCCGGGCCGCTTCATCCCACAATGCCACCGAATCAAGATTGGACTAGTAACGGTAAGCATATTGAACAAAATCAACGCCCACAACTACTTTGTGTTCTACTCGTGCATAGAAACTACGCATAAACCTGGCTCATGATGCCACTGTTGGGGAACGTAGCAGAAATTCAAAATTTTCCTACGTGTCACCAAGATCTATCTATGGAGTCATCTAGAAACGAGGGAGGAGTGGATCTACATACCCTTGTAGATCGCGCGCGGAAGCGTTCAAGAGAACGGGGTTGATGGAGTCGTACTCGTCGTGATCCAAATCACCGATGATCCTAGCGCCGAACGGACGACACCTCCACGTTCAACACACGTACGGAGCAGCGACGTCTCCTCCTTCTTGATCCAGCAAGGGGGGAGGAGAGGTTGATGGAGATCCAGCAGCACGACGGCGTGGTGGTGGAAGTAGCGGGATTCCAACAGGGCTTCGCCAAGCGCTGCGGGAGGAGGAAGATGTGTCATGGGAGGGAGAGGGAGGCGCCAGGGCTTAGGTGTTGCTGCCCTCCCTTCCCCCCACTATATATAGGGCCAAGGGAGAGGGGGGGGGCGTAGTCTTGGCCCTTCCTCCAAGGAAGGGTGCGGCCAGGGAGGAGTCCATCCTCCCCAAGGCACCTAGGAGGTGCCTTCCCCCTTTAGGACTCTTCCTTTCCCTTATCTCTTGGCGCATGGGCCTCTTGGGGCTGGTGCCCTTGGCCCATATAGGCCAAGGCGCACACCCCTACAGCCCATGTGGCCCCCTGGGGCAGGTGGACCCCCTTGGTGGACCCCCGGACCCCTTTCGGTACTCCCGGTACAATACCGATAATGCGCGAAACTTTTCCGGCGACCAAAACAAGACTTCCCATATATAAATCTTTACCTCCGGACCATTCCGGAACTCCTCGTGACGTCCGGGATCTCATCCGGGACTCCGAACAACTTTCGGGTTACCGCATACTAATATCTCTATAACCCTAGCGTCACCAAACCTTAAGTGTGTAGACCCTACGGGTTCGGGAGACATGCAGACATGACCGAGATGACTCTCCGGTCAATAACCATCAGCGGGATCTGGATACCCATGTTGGCTCCCACATGTTCCACGATGATCTCATCGGATGAACCACGATGTCAAGGACTTAATCAATCCCGTATACAATTCCCTTTGTCTAGCGGTACGATACTTGCCCGAGATTCGATCGTCGGTATCCCGATACCTTGTTCAATCTCATTACCAGCAAGTCTCTTTTACTCGTTTCGTAACACATCATCCTGTGATCAACTCCTTGATCACATTGTGCACATTATGATGATGCCCTACCGAGTGGGCCCAGAGATACCTCTTCGTTTACACGGAGTGACAAATCCCAGTCTAGATTCATGCCAATCCAACAGACACTTTCGGAGATACCTGTAGTGTACCTTTATAGCCACCCAGTTACGTTGTGACGTTTGGCACACCCAAAGCACTCCTACGATATCCGGGAGTTGCACAATCTCATGGTCTAAGGAAACGATACTTGACATTAGAAAAGCTTTAGCATACGAAGTACATGATCTTGTGCTAGGCTTAGGATTGGGTCTTTGTCCATCACATCATTCTCCTAATGATGTGATCCCGTTATCAATGACATCCAATGTCCATGGTCAGGAAACCGTAACCATCTATTGATCAACGAGCTAGTCAACTAGAGGCTTACTAGGGACATGGTGTTGTCTATGTATCCACACATGTATCTGAGTTTCCTATCAATACAATTCTAGCATGGATAATAAACGATTATCATGAACAAGGAAATATAATAATAACTAATTTATTATTGCCTCTAGGGCATATTTCCAACAGTGCTGACAAATCCCGATAGGAGCTGCACATATCTCGTTCTCAGGGCACACCGGATAGGTCAAGCTACGAGTAAAACCAACCCTCGAGTTGCCCGAGGTGGCCCCACAGGCTGCCCATTTCGGACCAACACTCAGAGGAGCACTGGACCGGGGGGGGGGGGTTAAATAAAGATGACCCTTGGGCAGGCCTACCCAAGGGAAAGAAAAGGCTAGGTGGCAAATGGTAAAACCAATGTTGGGCCTTGCTAGAGGAGCTTTATTCAAGGCGAACTATCAAGGGGTTCCCATTATAGCCCAACCGTGTAAGGAACGCAAAATCCGGGAACATAACACCGATATGACGGAAACTAGGGCGACAAGAGTGGAACAAAACACCAGGCATAAGGCCAAGCCTTCCACCCTTTACCAAGTATATAGATGCATTAATTAAATAAGAGATATTGTGATATCCCAATAAAATATCCATGTTCCAACAAGGAACAAACTCCAATCATCACCTGCAACTAACAACGCTATAAGAGGGGCTGAGCAAGCGGTAACATAGCCAAACAACGGTTAGCTAAGACAAGGTGGTTAGAGGCTTGGCTTAACAATATGGGAGGCATGATAAGCAAGTGGTAGGTATCGCAGCATAGGCATAGCAAAAGAGCGAGCATCTAGTAAGCAAAGATAGAAGTGATTTCGAGGGTATGGTCATCTTGCCTAGATCCCGCAAGGAAGAAGAACGAGTCCATGAAGAAGACAAACGGACGTAGCCAACGTGTCCTCACAAACGCAACGTTACCGGATTACCGAGAAGAAGTACACCGGAAAGAAAGCAAACAACATAGTAAACAAACATCACATAAGCATGGCACGATGCGCAAACACGTATGATGCATGTCCGGTTTAGTGAGGCATGGCATGGCAAAGTGCACAAACAACCATACAAATTAAGTGGAGCTCAATATGCAACTCCGTTGCATATTGACGAAACACCACATTCCATAATTTAGTTCGATCTCGTTATGTACCCAACAATTATTAAATGTTCTTAACATGGCAAGGGGTGAAACACAACAAAACTACCTTTCTAGGCAAGTTTAAATAAGGTCGGAAACAACAAAACAACAAGTCCGGAAACTCCTCATGTGCATATTTTAGGTTTGGCACTGATCTGTCCTAAGCCATATTTTAGAGTTGTTAAACATGCAAAGTAATGCCACCATGTTAAACTAGGCAAAATTCTACCCCATTTAAATATAAAGTTTATTAGATTTGGAGCTACGGTTATTAAGTTATGAAATAAATCATTTTAACAAGTTATTTAAGCAAATTTAAACAAACAACATTTTATACATTTTAAACATGGATGAAAATGACATATTATGAAACTACACAAAATTCTAAGCAACTTTAATATAAAGTTTGTTTTTATATGATGCACCGTTTGTGAGTTATTATATGCATGAACAACAAGGGGTTTTCTGTAAAACTGGCAAACTCTGGATAAATAGCAAAACCATAGCAGCAGGGAAAAAACACTACATGGGCCAAAACTGAGCAGAGGTCCAACAGAACAGAAATAAAAGGAGGCGCTGGTGGTGGCCTCACCATGGGCCTCAGCCCGGTTCAATGGAGGAGGAGGTAGGCCGCGAAGGGGCGAGCTGGGCCTGGAGGCGCGGGATGCGGCCCACGCGGTCGCTCGCACGCTTGACCTAGTGACGCAGGCAGTAGCGGGAGAAGCAGGGGCGCAGGTCAACGCACGCGACGCGACGCGACAGGAGCTCCGGCGAGGCGGTCTCGGCGGGGACCGATCGGAACGGGACTGGGGCGGCGGGATCTGGGCACGGGGATGGAGCTCCAACGGCGCGACGGGAAGCTTCGGGCAGCCATGGCGTTGGGTGCTCTCCTGTGTTGAGAGACAGAGAGCAAAGCATGAGGGAGGGAGGGAGAAACGACAGTGAAGAAGAAAGAGAGAAAGGAAGGAGGCAGAGGAGCTGCGGCTTGGTACATCGAGCGAAGAAAGAGGAACGGGCGCTGGGATCTCCGATGGTTGCTGCTGCTTGCGGCGGCACCTGAGGCAAGCCCCTCGGGCACGAGCAGGAGGGAGGAGTGGCGCTGGTGCAAGCTTTGAGTCTAGCGAGGTGTTCGTCTCCTCGAACGCGACGAGGAGGAGGAGGCGCCTGTGGTCGAAGACGATAGGAAGAAGCATGGCTCCATGGGGCTTGAGGATGCTACTGGAGAGATGGAGTGATGGATCGGTGGTGGTTGGCCAAAGGGGATCTAGGAGGATCCCAAGGTGGGAGGAGGTGGTTTTGGTCTCGGTGGTTGGCTGGGAGGTGGAGGGCATCGGTTGGGCAGGGAACAAATCGAGGAGGGACAAACTGGCGGCGGCGACGGCGGAGGGATTTGGTGGATGGGACAAGTGGCTAGATTTTAGGGTTAGACTAGATTAGGATATGGGCTACCTCGTCCCTCCGATCGCGAATAAATAGCTAGGGAGTCCAATTAACAAAACGGAGATGTTTTGTAGATGTTTGGGGATGTTCCGGACACAACGGTAACGACTGTCCGAGTCGGGTCCGGGACAGCTTTCGGACGCGCGCGGGAGGAGGTCCGATGCACTGTGCAAAGAGGGGTATGCATGGGCCTAGGTGGACTGTGGAGAGCGGGTTGGTCTGAGAGAAGAGGGGAGAGATGCAGCCCGACACGATTTCCGGAGACCGAAAACATCCGACGAAAAGACCGGCTATATTGCTGCTATAGTTAATCGTTGGGGCGTCAAACAAACTCCGAATGCGATGAAACTTGGCAGGCGGCCTATCTACACTATAACAACACTGCATGCCAACTTCCAACCCATTCCGAGAACATTTTCCGGCCACTTATAAAATAATATTTCGGACGTGCCGCGGACGCGTGCAAGTGTGTCTGGGCTCAGAACGGACAACAGAAGGAACTGGGAGACCGGGACAGATGCAAGTTTTGACAACATGATGATGCAATGTACATGATGACATGGCAAGATGCAACACGCAAGCGAATGACATGGCAACGACGGCGAGTAACTGGAAGACACCTGACGCAACGGTCTCGGGGCGTCACAGGCTGCGAGGCGGCCGGCCGGCGAGTTCGAGGCTAGAGTTTGAAGGTTTGGGGGTGTCGGATTTCGAGGAGGCCGCGGAGTGGAGTGGGGAGTGTGGACGACGACCGGTCCACGGCTTCCCCATTTAAGAAGGACCGCGACCGTTCGTCTCGGCGGATGACAGGCGGGACCGGCCGCGCGTGCGCATTGATGTTGGCGGGTGGGAGGTAGGTGGCCGCCTGCCACGCGGCCCCGACGTGGACGAGCGACGCGTCCGTTTGCTACCCGCCACGACTCAAACCAGGTGCATATTTGCGCTTGAAATAGGTTGGCTCGGACACAAAACGGATCAGATAGATCCGGGCCGCCTCGCGCTGGGCCGTCGCGTTTGTCCCTTTACCCCAAACTGATTGGGCCGACGGGATAAGGTCGCGCGGTGGAGTTGGCCTCAGTCCCTTTCCTCTAGTGGGTGTCTTGAAATTCATAGTATGTTCCAGTATTCCGTTACTGGTAGATGTTCGAATTGTTTGTAAGAAGGAAAAGACGTACTCGTATCCAAACAAAGCCATTGTGATAATCAATGAAAAGGCAATGATTTTGCCTTTATTTAAAAAATCAATTGAATTAGCCTCTCATGATAGAAAACATCTGTGTGATGGGTTTTGGGGTTTCTCATCCGGCTATCATTGTTTTATGTACTGATCTTTTTGATGGATGTATTAACATTTTTTGACTTAATTCAATCCATGTGAAAAACATGCCCACGAGGCTAGCAGGAATCGTACTAAGCATAGCACATGAGTATTTATGAACATAGTAAGTACTGCATACGCATGAACCAATGAAAGTGAGATGAACAGATTATACCATGTGGTTGAGAAAGTGAGGGCCGTGGCAGCGGAAGGTTGATAGATTTTTTTTTAATTTTTTTGCGGAAAGCGGCAGGTTTGAGACAAGTGTGTGGAAGAAAACCAAATGGTGTCTGGCAATCCACAAGAGAAGACAATGTTGGTACGAGCGCGACCGCTCGTACCAGTGGTGGTATCATGCGGCGCCGCCTCCCCTTGATCGATTACTTTTATCGCGTACAAACGGATCTCAGATGTGACGAACAGAGAGACTCCAACTCAAGACACAGAAATAGAAACCTCACCTCCAGAAAGGACCCATAGGGGGAATAAAAAAAGGCATCCACCTCGCCATTGCTTCAATCACGAAGACTACAACATCGATCTTCATCGTCATCCTTGTCTTCAAGAGAGGCTCCTCCATTCATCTCATTGTAATCTCAAATCGTAGTGTTGATTTATACGTGTATCACATTGATCATTCATCTTTCATTGATATGATCACCTCGGTGATGTCTTGTATCTCTATGTTTGAGTAATTTTCTAGTCCTCAGGGATATGGAGGAATCCTAATAGTCATATGAATTGAACACCAATAAGATATATAATCTTTGTTATATGATTGTGATAATGTTCTTCGTGGTATTGCGCGAACGTCACCTGCACAATATTTAGCCATAGTGGAATAACGAAACTATTATCTTTGCGATATGAAGGTTAGAGGTACAATGATCACATAAGCTACCTCCTCTACTCAGTGGATCATTAGTAAGGGAATAACGGAGACCCATATGCTTTATGTCGCCTCCACAAAGAGAAAATGAGACTCTTAATCACCATCCTACTTCGCCGGTAGTTATTGGAGGGACGGTGGTGACGTGCGTGTGATGTCTACTACATAACCTTCTTCTTGTAGATGTTGTTGGGCCTACAGTAGCATTTTTTCCTCAAGTGGATGACCTAAGGTTTATCAATCCGTGGGAGGCGTAGGTTGAAGATGGTCTCCCTCAAATAACCCTGCAACCAAATAACAAAGAGTCCCTTGTGTACCCAACTTTAAAGGGAAAACTCAATCCATTACAAGAGACTAGAGGGGGAGAAACATCATAAGATCCAACTATAATAGCAAAGCTCGCGATACATCAAGATCGTGCCAAATCAAGAACACGAGAGAGAGAGAGAGAGAGATATCAAACACATAGCTACTGGTACATACCCTCAGCCCCGAGGGTGAACTACTCCCTCCTCGTCATGGAGAGCGCCGGGATGATGAAGATGGCCACCGGTGAGGGATCCTCCCTCCGGCAGGGTGCCGAAATAGGGTCCCGATTGGTTTTTGGTGGCTACAGAGGCTTGCGGCGGCGGAACTCCCGATCTAGGTTATTTTCTGGAGGTTTTAGTATTTATAAGATTTTTTGGCGTAGGTCTCACGTCAGGGGGGTCTCCGGATTGTCCACGAGGCAGGGGCCCACGTCCAGTGGGGGTGGGCGCGCCCCCCACCCTCGTGGGCAGCCCGAGACTCTCCTGGCCCAACTCTTTTACTCTGGGGGCTTCTTTTGGTCCAGAAAAAATCATCAAAAATTAGCACGTCAATTGGACTCCTTTGGTTTTTCCTTTTCTGCGATACTCAAAAACAAGGAAAAAACAGAAACTGGCACTGGGCTCTAGGTTAATAGGTTAGTCCCAAAAATCATATAAAATATCATACAAATGCATATAAAACATCTAAGATAGATAATATAATAGCATGAATACTTCATAAATTATAGATACGTTGGAGACGTATTAGCGAGATACGAAGTTGCGACTGTGTGCACATATCTTGCTATGGACTCCGTCACTCCGCCCACACAATGCACATATAACAGTGAGTACATATCTGAACCAAAAGGTGTGTTTCTATATTATAAAGTATCATAAATACTAGTATTGAATCTAGACTCTCTCATAACTCTTTTAGCCCTACTGCACAATCCATCATTTTCATTACTCTCTTGTTCTTAGGCCCTGTTTGTTTGGGCTTGGTCTTCAGCTTTTGCTGCTTCTAGCCTCCTAAAAGCTGAAGCCCAGCCAAACACCTATTTCGTGCGATGGTGCTTCTGAGAAGCACGTCTCGAAATTGCACTGCGAAGTAAAAGCACCTCTAGACTAGCTTCCCGCAGCTCCATCGGCTTCTCATCCCCTCCCGCAGAAGCATGTCCTTCCACTTTGCTGAAATTACATCAAGAATGCCACCGCCACCCCTTCAGATTTTTCCTCTCTCCCACCCCGTCACCGCATTTATATTAAACTTTTATGCATATGAAAAAATCGATGTGACATGTTAATTTTAAAGAACGTTATACAAAATCAATGTCTAACAAAAGGAGTAATATGTGATACTTTTTAATTCCACATATTACAATTTATATTTTAATTTTAAGACATTTTTGGGAGTAGTATGGCTCCGTGAAATAAAAAATAACCAATTCTCAATTTGAGATCCATAGTCGTTTTGATCAAGATCTAATCATCTTTTTGTTTTTGCTCAAATCTAGATGTTAATATAGGAATTTTTTTTCTTGGCATCATGTGACAAATTCACGAACGCTTTAAAATCATTAATTAAAGGGAAGCCCCCCTTCTAACTAGAGTATAACCGACAAAACCACATTTCTATTTTTCTATAGTTAGATGCATACGGTGTCCATATATAGGTTCGGTGTTAGTAAATATCTTGACAAAGACTTGTAGAATATGTAGAGTATATAAATATCCGGTACTAGACCAGAACTCGAGAAGGAGGTTTGTAAGAGCGTGTGTGGTCTTGAACAAAACCAGGGTAAGCAATATTGGACCTGGGTTGCAACATCTCATAGCTGAAAAATGACCCGGTTCTAGCTCTAGGATCAATTAGATCAAATTTTTGAACAGCCACGTCGGCCTCTCCTCTCTACTACCTGGATGTCAGGATCATCGTCTCCTCCATTACCAGATCCTAGCGGGTGAGGTCTTGCTTCGTGTGTCCGAATTTTCATGCCGAGACGTCAACATGTGATTTGTCCTCTAGAATGCCATGATTTCTCGCTGTCATTGCCCATTAATTCCCCCCGCATTGAAAATAAATCTTCTAGTTTAACAATTGGCGAGAGATATACTGCCAGCCATCACAGGCTCCCTTCGCAGCGAGATGCTCTCATAGAACCAGGTGGAGGTCCGACGATACATGAAGTTGAGCAATTCCAAGGCAATTCCAAGGCCCTGACGCACCATGACTCCTGAGGATGCGTCGGTCACCACACTCACCATGTTTGCACTCAGCAACTCCACGTGTAGGGGCCGGATCCTCACGGTGTGTCACCTCCCTAACTTATGGTGCATGGAGTCGACCGCGTCCGGACTGAACCTGCCATCAACACCCCATTTCAAACACACGGATTTCCCTTGATTTTAGGGCATGCTTGGTTTGCAACTAAATTTTAGCAAGCCAATTAATATTTAGCAGCTTTAGAAAATTGGGAGTCATTTGGTCGGGCTCCAGTTTTTCCCAAACCGATCACTAGGCAAAGCTGACGAATTTTTTAGGGGTGGCAAAGCTGACAAATACTGGTACACAATGCTTTACCAAATGCCCATCGTTCTTTCTTCCCTCCCGCGGCACTTCTTAGCCGTAGCCCGCACCACCCGGTCTGCATATACAGCCCGGGGATTCCCAACGGCCCGTTGTCTTTTTTGTACAGAGAGGCCGGGCCGGTGCTGCGAGCCGAAGTTCAAACGCAGTCCTCGCTGGTCGTGGCCCAGGCGGAGGTCAATCATTCGCGATCTGGTGTCCGATTAATCCATCTTTGTTGCAATCAGACAATTTCCATAGGTAGGCGGTGGGACCTCGGATTGGATCCTCCTCCGGTGTAGAGCCTGCTACAGTTGGCCCTCTTGATCGCCGTGTCGTCGCATGTGTTTGCATCGACAAGCCGTTGTGAACCTGTCTACGTAGCTAATTACTACGTAATAGGAGCCTTGTTGTTTATGTAGCAACAAGTATCGTATTTGCCGGAACAACCGCGAGGCAAGTTCGGGATTTGCTTGTCCTTTCTTCTGGAGATAACCGCTTTTTAGAGTTTACAGGACAACTTTGGCTAATCTTGCATGATGGCATGATCGGATATGCCCTTTGCTTGTAGTGTTGGGCATGGTATCAACTATCAAGACAAATGAGCTGCTGCAGTACGTCTGCAAGCACGTCCGCAAGCAATCCTTTATTTTCCATCTCGTTGTGTCATTATATATGACTCAAATTTGAGCTATCATTTATTTCCTTTTTGCAAAAAAAAAACAACCGACTCTATTTACAAAAAAACAAGTACAAAGTATCCAAACAGAATAAAACTTATATCGAGGCCCTTAGACAACCGAATGACCATTATCGCCGCCTGAACAAGGCGCCGACGCGTTGTTGTCACCGCTCCCCTGTCAGAGCACGTGCCCCTAAGGACCAACACCCTGGAGCCGTAATTATCGTTATTGAACCATTAAATTGAGGGTACGGAAAAGACTTGACTTTTATAGATCCCAATTCTTTTGGCAAAGTGATGAGGCCAAGAAGAAGTACATGTTGGTTAGATGGGATATTATTTGCAGACCAAAAGACCAGGACGGGTTAGGGATAAAAAATTTAGAGGTCAAAAATAGATGTCTGCTTAGCAAGTGGCTATACAAAATATCTACTGAGACCGAGAGTATGTGGATACAAATCTTGCGGAATAAATACTTACACTCTAAGACTTTGGACCAAATCACTGTTAGGCCAACGGACTCACCCTTCTGGAAGGGATTAATGAAGACGAAAGCAACTTTCTTCCAAAGAGTGAAATTCCTAGTTGGTAATGATAATACTACTAGATTTTGGGAGGATACATGGCTTGAGGAGACGCTTTTGGCTTTGCAATATCCATCCTTATATAATATTGTGCAACGCAATGAGAATTATGTTGCCACAGTATTAAACGTGATACCCCTTAATATCCAATTTAGGAGATCCCTAGTAGGGGAACATTGGAATGCTTGGTTGCATCTGGTTCGTAGGTTGATAGAAGTTCACCTATCTGATCAGGCGGATACAATTCACTGGAAGTTAACCACGAATGGAATCTTCTCAGTGAAATCTATGTATTCGGACCTAATTGATTCCGGGCCATTGTCGAGGTCGTTGCACATTTAGAAGATTAAAGCCCCGCTTCGCATTAAAATATTTATGTGGTTTGTCCATAAAGAGGTTATTCTAACCAAAGATAACTTGGCAAAAAGGAATTGGGTTGGTAACTCTAGGTGCTGTTTTTGTGATCAAAATGAAACGATTAAACACCTCTTTCTCGAATGTCCTCTTGCACAATTATTATGTCAATCAATTCATATAGCCTTTAACATTCAACCTCCAAGGAGTATACACACGATATTTGGGACATGGGTTAATAGAGTGGACATACATTTAGCTAAACATATTCGGATATGAGTATGTGCATTATTTTGGGCTACATGGAACACTAGAAATGATATGATTTTTAATGGGACACAATTCACCTTTTTTGCAGGTTATCTACAAAGCTACAACCTGAATTCGTATGTGGTCTTTACTCACTCATGTGGACTTCAGGGTGCATTTGGTTATTAGGTGCAACCGTTGGGAGACGGGAGCACGGGCTATCTTCAGCCGATTTGGGTGGCGGGCTAATAATAGCCTAGGTGTGTAGGCATCATAGCTTATTATTTTATCACCGGATGTGGCACTTTTTTTAGCTTTATATCACCAGGTGTGGCGCTTTTCAGATTTATTTGCTTTCGACTACTGTATAGTTGATGAGCTTCTTTGGACCTTATGACCTTGTTACGTTTTTATTTAATAATATGGCTGCATGCATCGATTGATGCAGAGGCCGGGGTAATTACTTCTTTTTGATTTTTTTTGATTTGAAGCGGCTGACACCAGATCTCGCCATCGCACATGCACGACGAAAAACCCTTACCTCAAAGATCTACGACGGAGCTTTGTCGATTTCATCCAGACAAACAAATTCAAGAAAGATCGGAGCCTGGAAGACCTTCTCGAAGAAGAAGCGCCGCCATCCGTCAGAATGCTGCCCATGCGAGGACGAAAAACCCTACCGTAAACTACTAGTCGCCGAGGCACCGGAATTCTCCTCCGTGTCACCGACGCTGGAGCGACATTCAAAAGGAGATGAATCCACGGGCTCACTGGTGTTGCTTAAATGGGAGGTGTATACCCTAGCCGCCGCTTAGGAAAAAAGAATTATCCTCCCCGTCACCGGACGCCAGAACGACAATTAAAAGGAAGGTGAATCCACGAGCTCACCGGTGTTGCTTAGATGGTAGTTGTATGTATACCCTAGCCGCCGCTTAGGAAAAAAGAAGGCTCCATGCAATTCAATCAAACTTAAATTTCCCAAGGTTTATAATTTTTTTCTTTTGGATGTGATATTTCCCAAGGTATCCGATACTTTTCCTCTGGGGTGAATGAAAGTGAAAAGTCAAACGATTTAACGTTTTTCGAAAGTCTGCGTCAGCTGACCCGAAGCATGCGCTCACACGGCCCCACCTGTCACCGGACGCACAACAACACCTGTCACCTTTGGGGTACTTAACCCCGTCACTCACGCGTGTGCCCCACCGTGCGCGGGCCCGTCGAGCCATTCAAATCGGCTCCGCGGACTCGCCAACGGTTGGACCCGGAGCGCGACCGAGACCGGGACACGGTAACCCGGCCGGCAAGGCCCCGGTCCGACGAGGCAAGGCGGCCCACTGCCCGACGGGCCCCGCATGCCGGCCCCTAAATAATTCGTCCTCGCCCCTCCCTATCGCCTCTCCCTCCTCGCCCTCGCCTCGTCGCCATCCCTTCTCCGCTCCTCTCCTCGCCTCGCCTCGCCACCGTCCCAAATTAGCAGCTGCTGGAGCTGGCCAGCCCCCGCCGCCGGCGAAATCCCTAGGGCCTGCCCCTCCGGCGCTCCATCCAGCCGCCGTCGCCGCTGCGGACGGCCGCGGCGGGTGGTCGGCGCGCGCGCTCCTCGCCGCCGCCGCCGCTGCTGTAAGATCTGAGCGAGCTGCTGCGGCTTCTGCTGCCGTGTGGGCCCGGGGTTAGGGTTTCCCTGTTCGTAGGGTGTGGAGGCGGGTCCATGGCGGGCCCCAAGTTTGGGTCGTTCAAGTCGGAGAACAAGGGGGACTCGGCCGCGTCGGCGGCCGGCGCCGCGGCGCAGAGGAGGGACCCGTACGAGGTGCTGGGGGTGGGGCGCAATGCCACGGAGCAGGAGATCAAGAGCGCCTTCCGCCGCATGGCCCTCAAGTAAGTCAAGCTCCAGGATTTGGCCTCGCGCTCTTGTTGTGCTCCTCACGAGTCAGCCAGCTAGCCAGGATGATACCAACTGCTAAAATTTGTGCTGGGTATAGCGTAATTCATATCAAATTTGCTCCTGCTATGGGAACGTTAGCTAATTTCGGATGAATTTGCCGCTTCTCACAACGACACACACAATTTCTTGGGACCTTTTTTAATCGCTTGTTAAGACCAGACCAGGATGTCTTTATAATTCAGTAGCTCTCAGCTAGCTTGTTTAGTAGTAATAGTTTGACGAAGGGCAATAATGCAGCGGCCTGAGTAATTTTCTGTTAATGCTTGCCCTGAAGGTACCATCCAGATAAGAATGCAGACGACCCGGTTGCCTCTGAGAAGTTCCAAGAAGCCACATTCTCTTACAACATCCTCTCAGATCCTGAAAAAAGGCGGCAGTATGATTCCTCTGGATTCGAGGTGATACATGGCTTGATTTGAGTAGTTTGAGTTGCTTGTTTCTCATGTGACTAATGCTTTTGTTGCCATGCAGGCCATCGAAGCAGATAGTCATGAATTAGAGCTGGACCTATCAAGTCTCAACACTGTAAATACAATGTTTGCTGCTCTGTTTAGGTAACTTGTTCAGAATACGCTGTTTTATTCTCTAATATTTGTCTGGTTATGAGGTTATGTAGTGATAGTTGTGTTTGTGCAGCAAGCTAGGAGTACCAATCAAAACCACAGTTTCGGCAACAGTTTTAGAGGAGGCATTGAATGGCTCGGTGGAGATTGCTCAGCTTCATCTGGGCAAATCCGTATGCAGGAAGGTTGGCAACTACCCGCCTTCGTTTCATCTCCATGCATTCTTTTTGTCGAGTGAGTAATATTTTAGATTGAACACATTGGCAGGTGGAAAAACAATCAGCTCATTTTTATTCAGTGGACATAACGGAAGAAGAAGCCAAATTGGGGTTAGTGTGTAGGGTTCGTTCAACTGCTAAAAGTAAATTCAAGGTTAGTTGCAAACTCGTCGTTAGCATCTATCTGTCACGTTCATTTGATAACTTAACTACTCCATTACCTTACTTTGGCTGAGAAGCTTCGCCATCTGTTACTTGTATTATTGCACTCGGATAAGTCAACTAACTTATCTGTTCTTTTCTGGTTAACTTTTGCACTCTGAGTGTTAAGAAATTTGTGGTGATATACTGATATGCACTGGCAAGGCCAAAAGGGCCATGGCCTGCCCAGGGTTAAAGCAAAAATAATTTTACATGAAGTCCAGCCTACAATAATGTACTGATTTTTAACATGGTAGCACAGTTTGTACTATCTGGCCCGCCCAGTTTTTTTGTGGTAGCTCCGCCACTGCTGATATGTGCACCATCTCAAGAAGACATATAACTGGTCGTTTCTCTTGAGATTATCATGACACTGAATAATCACGTTTCAAATAATCAAGTACACAGTACATAGTATTTTGTATTATTGCACTGTAAGTTTGGCAAATTTTCGGGTCTCCTCCCATGAACAAGTACTTTTTTCTAAGGCAGGTCTTTTTTACTTTCAGTTGCTTTATTTTGAACCTGAAGAAAACGGTGGGTTAAGCCTTGCTTTACAGGTATGTTTATCTGGCTTATCATTTTTTTGTCCAAACAAACGTAATTTCCAGCATTTTCTTCTATTCACTATTTTTAAGACGTCCTGCCTTGGACGCTTAGGCGGCAAAGCACGCGCACGCTGGCAGCTCCTCACAATTTTGCCCGCCTTACTTAGTTATCGCTTAGGCGTTAAGGCTTTGGGTGCTCGCTTTAGGCCTTACCAAATAAGAACATTGCTTCTCTTTGTAACTAGTTTTTCCTTACCAAGCATGAATTGTCAAAATGCATGATTTGTTTCTTGCCATCAGCTTTTTATCTTCCCTAAATCTCCGCTTCTTACTGAAAAGGGTGTGTCAAATAGTCCAGAAGACATTCTAATCATGGGTGTCGGTGCATTATTCCATGTGTGTCAAATAGTCCAGAAGACTATCTGACATTTATTGCATACAACTATGTTTCGTTACAACCCTCCTTGTGTTAATGTTTCCTTGTGTGAATTTTTGAACTTGAGCTTGTGCATTGTAATAATTGGAGCTTGTGAAGCCCAGAATCTCTACTTTGTTGATGTGGTTGGAACTTCCCTCACCTCGGTATAATTAGGGAACTTAAAGTATTGCATTTTGCTAATTCATGTAAATGTCAGATATGTCCGCCAACATCATCTCAAGTTTAGATATGGACTGTATGTCTGTACTCTGTAGGGACACCAGCATAATCTTACAACATAATCCTACTGAGAAGCTGCGTTCTGTGAATGGCCTAAACCTTAACAAAGTCTTTTTGTGATCCTATCCCCCATCCAGAAGCTTGGTTAAATCCAGGCATTTACGCACATGTTGCTTTCTCAGGCCTAACCAGATCTTCTAGTGTGATTGGAGTAGTCAAATTTGGATTGCATAATGCCTTGGTAGTATGCTTGTGTTAGTCCATTTTATAATTTTCAGTGCGCTAGTTTTTGAGGCTTTGAGCATTATGTCAGCTGACGTCTACCAGTCTTGCAGGAAGATAGTGGAAAGACCGGGAAAGTTACTTCTGCTGGGATGTTCTTTCTTGGCTTTCCTGTGTACCGTTTTGAACATAATAATTCAGTGAGTATACAAATAGTGTCTTGTTGTCTATCCTTTTATTTCTTTGTTGGGTTGCCTCTTGACAAGCTCCAATCATTTCCAGGCTGCTGCTGCAAAAGATCCCGATAGTGCATTCTTTAAGAGATTGGATGGTTTTCAACCATGCGAAGTTAATGAACTGAAAGAAGGGACCCATTATTTTGCTGTTTATGGTATGCCACTTTTATGTTACTTCCTGTAAAATTATCCATGGCAAACATGTACAGGCTTATATAAAGCATTTGGTCCATTAGGTGATAATTTCTTCAAAAGTGCAACCTATACCTTAGAGGTTGTATGTGTTGAACCCTTTTCCACCGAAAAGGAGAAGCTACGAAGCGTGGAGGCAAAGATACTTGCAAAACGGTCCGAGCTGTCTAAATTTGAGTCAGAGTATAGAGAGGTATGCCCTACCTTTTGCAGATTCTCTACGGAAACAGCCTTTTAAGTGAAAACACATCATTATTAAGAGTTGGAATTGGCAGGTTTTAGCAAAGTTCACCGAAATGACCAGCAGATATGCTCAAGAAATGCAAACGGTACGTGTATTTGTGGAACATCTATTTTTGTTCCTTGCCTTGTTCTCACATCATGTTCTTGCATAGATCGATGAGCTTCTCAACGAAAGGAATGCCATTCATGCATCCTACACCAACAGCCCAACTCTAAAGCGGAGTTCCAGTGACAGCAAAGGGAAAACATCCTCTAAAGGGTCCAAAAGTGACGATGACCAAAGTGTAAGAAAAGAGAAGAAATCTAAGAGTCCGACGACGATGGAGGCATCAGTGAGCGATGAAGAGGGCCCTAATAAAAAAGAAAAGAAACCTAAAGAGCGTCTTCGCAGGAAGAGATGGTTCAACATCCATCATTTGAAAGTGGACAAAAGAAGACCCTGCTGAGAGATGTATTGTATCGTCTGAATGTATTATTTTGTGTCGATGATTCCACTTGCAGTATTCACCTTCTCATATCTTTTCTCCCAACACTGTACCGATTTGTTTCCTGAAAAGTCAGGAATCTTGGTAGATTTCGGAGATGTTGTAAAGAAATGGTATTTTGTACTGAAGTACTCAGCTAGCCCTGAAAACTCTTATTTGCACTTCTGGTCTCATGCAGTCGTGCCGAAGGCGCGACATTTGCACTTATATAATCTTGCCCCCAACGCTTTTGATTTGGGGCGGGTTTCGGTCATCTGTCCTGCCTGGAGGGACGCCAGCACGAACGGTTTGATCCGCTGAAGCCTGAAAATTACCAGTCGCGTTGGCGTAAACAACTTTCTCAAGTAGCGTCCTGGTTTTAAGTTGACAATATAGCTTGAGAAAAGCTAAAAAGTACCTGCCAACCAATAATACTTGCCACATGAGGTAAACAGTAACTCAAAGATTAGCGAGCCTGTTCTGCATTAGCTCTATAATATTGTGCAATATTATGTGACCTAATTGTCTTACGGATCTGTTAACAAATTTATTATTCATTGCATAACATTTAATTCAAGTGTCACATATTTGATCGTTAATGCTAGCTAGCATAACATTGCGAGTTCGTCAAGATGGATAATTACATATGATGCTGAACTGGGTTATGTTTCCGCTAATTTGACTATTTGTTATGCTTTTGAAAAAATAAATTAAACACAACAAATGTCTGCAACAACAACATGACCTTATCCCACAAAGCATCAAAATGAATCACAACATAATTATGATCAAACGAATACCATTATGCTTCACCTTACATTACAAGATGTACATGATTTATATAGCACACAAGCATGTAAAACAATACAATATGAGACGTAACAAGTATCATGGAATAAATAGGTGTTTGACACGAGAAAAATCTTATAGCACTCCGGGAGAAGGGAAGAGAAGGAGTATGTATTTCTCTCATGTGCCGGGGAAAAAGAAAAAATGAGGACGTGCCAGTGTACCGTAGTACACAAAGAAAAGTGATACATGAAACAAGTATTTCATTTATCTCTTTGGATGAACAAAATTACAAGATCCCATAAAATATGGTCGCGCTCCGTGGCCTACTAGCGCCGCCTGCCTGACTATGACGATGTGCGGTCTCCTGGTTCCCGGGGCCTCGAAAAGCTCCCGGTTAATTACTCCCGCGGGTTGCTCCGCGAGATACCTCCGATTAAGCCGTGTGGTCGTCTTCGTCGTCTTCGCTTCGCGTTCTCCATGCATGATGATGATGGTGTGTGTGTGTGTGGTGTGGGCGGTGGCAAAGCCCGTGTCCTCGTCGGTACACGTGCCGCTCAAAACATGGCTTCGTGCTGGCCACATTCGCCCTCGCCGTCGCGCCTCGTCGGTCTTGACAACGTTGATTTAGTCGGTGTTGAAGTTGCATGGGTCCTGCACAGCTCGGACTTCTTGACGACGTAGCGGCTTCGTCGTGTATGCAAGGGGTTGCCTCGCGGGAGTATTCTTATGGAGACCGGCGTTGGTGTAAAACCAACGCTCACTCGTATCGGCAATGCCGATGTAATTGGCACCTTGTCTCGGCTGGACGCCGAGTTTACGGCGGTCCGCCAAGGCAAAGGATGCCACCTCACATGGCCATAGAAAGGGGACCTGTACATCGGCGACGCCGTGGGCCTGTACGCCGGGACCTGTTCACCAATGACCTGTGCGCCGTGATGGGTGCATCTCACTTGATTGTACGCCAAGTCTATGGCAGTCTGTTTTGTCAAGGACGCCGCCCGACGAACTCGTGAGGAGATGTTGTAGTGGTTTTATTGCCTTGGGTGGGTGCTACACCGAAAGGGGACCCGTATGCTGGGGACGCCATGGACCTGTACATCGAGACCTATATGTCGAGGACCTGTCCGCCATGGTGGGTGCCTCGTCTCGACTAAACGCCGTATTCGGTGGTTTACCGAGACAAGTAGCACGCCGAGACCTGTACGCCAAGGACCTGTTCGCCATGGTGGGTGCGCTTTCATAGGTGAGACTGGTCTCGGGCTGCATCGTCGTGAGCACCGGTTCCGCCACGTCGTCTCCTTCGGGAAGCAAGACACCAGACTTGTGCACCATGATCGAAACGTCGTAGACCTCTGCACCGGAGAGACCTGTTCATCATGGACTTGTCTCAGGCTACGTCGTTGCGAGCTCCGGCTCCGCCATGTCGTCTCCTCCGGGAAGCAACGCACATGACCTGTTCGGGGCGCCATGGACCTGTGCACCGATGACCTGTTCGCCGAGGACCTGTGCACCGGAGAGACCTGTTCGCCATGGACTTGTCGCCGGCTACGTCGTCGCGAGCTCCGGTTCGACCGCGTCGTCTCCACCGGAAACCAAAGCGCCAGATCTGTACACCGCGGTCGGAGCGCCATGGACCTGTGCATCAGAGAGACATGCTCACAATGGACTTGTCTCGGGCTACATCGTAGCGAGCTCCGGTTCGACCACGTCGTCTCCACTGGAAACCAAAGCGCCCCACTGCGATTGGGACGCCATAGACTTGTGCACCCGAGAGACCTATTCGCCATGGACTTGACTTGGGCTACGTCGTTGCGAGCTTCGGTTCCGCCACGCCGTCTCCTCCTAGAAGCATGGTGTAAAACCTGTACGCCGGTGTCCCGTTCACCATGAACCTGTTCGTCGTGGTCCTGTACGCCGCTGACATGGTAGACCTTCAAAGGAGCTAGAGGCTGGGCTATGTTGTTGGCGAGCTCAGGCTGCTCCCGAGTCATCTCCGTTGGGCGCGCCATCCACCGCCTCCATTGCACTTGGTAGAAGACGAGCTTCGCTTCATCCACGGCCTTCTTCTCTAGACGCATTGTCTGCCACCTCCATTCCTCCTGGTATGAGAAGAGCGCTGTTGGGATGTGTCGTCCGCTCTCTCCGTTGCACCTGTACATGAAAAAGAGGATGGGCTGCTTCCTCGCCGTCCATAGGTGTGTGTCTGAGGGCGACGCTGCGCTCCTCTGATTTCATCCACTGCCTCTGTGGAGTCACATCGTGTTCTTCTGGACGCAGCCGCCTCGGTCTCTTCTCCGGAGGCGAACAAATTAACGGTGGTTCATCCTGCGACGGTGTCGTTCCTTCACCATGAACCTGGTAAGAAAAAGACCATAGAAAAGGAACGAAGAGGGCATGTTGGCGATGGCACATGCATGCACCGCATGCCTGCAGTCTCGGGTGTGTTGTTGTCGTCGTCACCACATCTTCGAGCTCGAACGGGTACGCTGTCGCCACCGCGTCCTCTCGCCGCGAGCGCAGCCGCGGCGCATCTCTCTCGGCTGGATGTGTCTTTCTTCTGAGTGTGTATGCTGCCACTGCCGTCACCGTCGGCACGTCCGCAACGTGAGTTCTTCTCTTCTGCATGAGATATCTTGATCTGGTCCCTCTAGTCAGTACATCACGGCTGCCTCGTCGCTGCCGCCATGGGTGCGTCCTTTCTCCTCGACGCTACCGCCAGGGCTCGGCGAGATACCGTGCTCCCGTTCTTGTGTTGCGTCGTTGCACCTGTACCTGAAATAGAGAAACGATACACATGTACCGTAGAGGAAGCTACATCGTCCGATCGTCATGGCACACCTCCTCATGGATGTGTTCCTTCGTGGATGCTCCGCCGTGGCTGACATGCGTCCGCGTGCCTTGGCGCGCGTACGCTGCCATCGCCGGACAAAGCCAGGCTGTGTGCGTGCTGCCAGGCTGTGTGCGTGCTGCCCGGCAAGCGCACCACCGCCTGTGGTTGTGCCCCACTGCGTGCCGCGGATGTGGTGGCCTTCCTGAGTTTCCTCTCCTCCCTTGGTGCGTGCGTGCTCCTTTATATAGAGGTGGTCGTAGGCCGTCTCGATTGAGCGCAAGCCCGCTTGCTTGGTCGGCAAGATCCAAACATTCTATCTTAAGTCTCCTTTCCATCTTACCTCTTCTTTTCTAATACGCTTGCATGCCTGCGCAAACAAAGAAAAATAAATAAATTGCTACATCCCTTGTTTATGCACGCATGCCTTTCCAAGATGATCGAAGACCAAGACGGTTGCTTTTGTTTCTAAAATTTTGTAACTTACCGATTGTACGTAAGCGTCCGGCCATGCCATCCATCTGCTGGTCGGGTTGCACCAGGTATTTGCGTATGTATACGCCCGTGCTTGCCGCCGGCCGCAGATACCTGAATATGTACGCATGAGTATTCGGATATGTACGCGGGCAAGCTTGCGTATTTATACATACCCAGTTACGTGCATGGCATGTTAAACTTGGCTCTGAACGCATGCAATATGGAAGTACTAGTATTTGGTCTCTTTGCATTGCGTGTACACATCCATGGCCATATGCACGTACATAGTTTTATCGTGCACCAGTACACCAGCGCGTATGTACGGACATATGTATATACATGCTCCGGTTCAAACCTGCCTCCATATATAGCCTGCCCTAAAAACTCATTAAAAATTATTATTTTATGCCATAGTGTATAAAAACTCGTCGAACAAATGCCCCCTCATCGAGTTGAGCTTGAGTACGAAGCAAATCGAGCTTGGCTCGACGAATATCTTTTTTCCGCTTTTCTTGGCGCATTATTCATATGCAGCCTGGAGGGTAAATTCGGAGATAATATCTTCGTGACGAGCGTGCACGTCGTTTTGAAGATGTTTGGTTAGTAATGATGTGATTTAGTGTAGGCATCTCCATCCACACTTTTATTCTCTGGGGAGCTTGTTGGATCATATAACATGCACGATGCCAGCCAACGAAGCAACCCTATCCTGTCTTCATTCCATGGCGAAAGATCATGCCTTGTCCTGAAAACAAATACAAAATTTACCAATTTCGTCGCGATCGTCTAGCTGCTACAATGTCAACCGACTTGATTGGAGGGTTCACAGATTCACACTGGCCGCACTGGCGCGTTGCACTGCTCCCATGATCTTCTTGTGTTGATGTAGGCGAGGCATCAGTAGACCGTCGATAGCTAACCTTCATTCAGTGGATCGTCACACCACTCATGGCGTGACAATTCTGGTGGTACGCCAGGATGCCATCGGCCTTACGAATGTTTGAGGGGTTGATGTTGCCCCAGTGCTTCATTGGTGTTGAAGACGGGGCCACGGAGACACGTCGGCGCCAACTTCATGAGCGCAAGTGTTGCCTTCTGGCGCCCATTGTGCCCGTCGGTGTAGACTATTGGTTGTCGGGGTGTCGTCGGCGTTGTCATGGACGCATCGGTATTGCTACCCCCAAACACCCATGATGTAGTTCGATGTAGTGGTTTGTCGTCAGAATGCCGTTGACGATGACAGGAAACGATACTCCATGGCTGCAAAGATGTTGGAGGAGCACAACTAGAAACACCAAAATGAAAGTAGGCGGAAAAAAAAGTTTGCGGGTTTTTAAAATGTTGGCTTTCCCGTTATACACCAGCTATTGGGCGTGATATCCGAGAAGGCTGCCAAAGGACATGTCACTGGGAACCATCGAAAGACCTTGACGATTGCAACTCAACAACTTAAATAAGCTTCGGTGTATGTGTATGAAGACGCCGTGTTTCGGGATGTTTCCGAGAGGCAACATAAATTCATACTCTAGCCCATCCTCATACTGAGGGCCCCCACAGCTCAACATACCCCCTGCACATGCCCCATGCACCCAGAGACTTGGGTATGGTAGGTTTAGGGCAAATGGTTTTGGGACAACGGCTTGGCGATTTTTCTTCGTGCATATTGAGGGGTGTTGAACAGCTACCTCCCGCCTTCCTTCCAGTGGGTTCCTTACAACTTGGGAACACTTGCCAGCTTCTTGGACTGTTGGGATTTTTTCTTGAATTTGCTTCTTGGACTTTTGGAATTTTATTTTGATTGCTCACGCGGATGATTGATTGGCCGCCGACTTCATGGACTTGCTTTGACATTTGGCTCGAACTTCTTGAGGACTCTTCTTCCAGGATTTCTTGGGGACCCACCTTGGGAACTTGGAAGGCAACTATTCACCTCTCTGGACTAGGAAAAACCCTCTAGCACTTTATCTGGGGCTTCTGGTGGCGCACCCCAGGGTTGCCATGTGACTACGCACTAAACCAACTTGTGTTGGGTCAGGCAGCCCTCCATGATCTTTTCCTATAGTCTTTCCTGGGGTGTGTGCCTCTGTGAACACGAGGCATCCCGGGAAACATGAAGAGCATGGGGTCTCAATACTTAGAAGTGCCCAAGTAATCATCTCCACTGCCTCCGGAAGCATACACCTGGTACGTGTCGTGCATTGTGGGTGTAGGAGCCGTTCCACCTGCAACTTGACACATGGTGCCGCCCTCCAACAAGTCCTAGGGTAGCCGAAACTTCAATCAATAGCGTAGTGTGATAGGGGAAAGCCATTTTTTGTTGGACTTAGTCCGTAAAAATTGGGGAGAACTAGATATATCCACGAAATGCAAAGGAGAATGCATCATGGATCCGATAGCCCACAGAAAACGTTTCCCCAATGGAAATCCGGAAGGCAACAAAAGAGGCAAAATTTTAAGAAAAATATATTTTTAGGAATCTTCTGTTGATTGGGGGTATAGGTTGGACTCCCTGGGAATCGACGAGTTGGTATGCTCCCCCGTCGTAGACTTGCTCCATGACATATGGTCCTTCCAACTTTGGCTCGGACTTGCCCTTCGTCTTGTGCGTCACGACGATGGGCCACCTGAGCACGAGGACCAACTCGCCTTTTTGGAAGACGCGTTGCTTGACGAGCTTGTCATAAGCTCTCACCATATTCTGGCGGTAAAGCTCCAGGTTCTGTCGGACATGAAGTCGCCCCTCTTCAAGGGCGTCGAGCTCCTGAAACCGTAGTTGTACCTGTTCGGCATGGGTGATCTCATATTGGATAGCCACTCGCAAAGAGGGTAGCTGGACCTCCAGCGTCAGGATCGCTTCACTCCCCTCAATGAGAGAACGGAGTTGCCTGTGTTGGGGTACGGACCGTAATGCGGTACGCCCACGAGGACTCAAAGAGACGTTCATGGCAATCTCTCCGGTACCTTGTCAATGTCTCCTTGAGCATCTTGTTGAAGGCTTCAATTACTCCGTTGGCTTGGTCTAGATGATGGGGATGTGGCAATGCAATGAAGGGAGAGCGGTACGCCCATCGCTCTGGCTCTACTAAGCCGTATCCCTCCATCTTGTCATTGTCCAATGACGAAGTGGGTGGCCTTCGCCTCGTCGATGCCCGGCCTGGTGGTGTCCGCCTTGTCAGGGTCGGACTAGATGACTTGCCTTCGCCTCGTCGGTGCCTGGCAAGATATGGATTGCTTCATTGGGAAAAGACATATCGGTGGAGTACAGCTTCGCCTCGCCGACTCTAAGACGATGTTGATGATTTGCATCGGTGTTGATGTTGGGGTAGATGTGGGAGATGTCCGGTGTCAGTGTAGCCAAAAATCCTCGCCGAGCTGAGAGTCGGCATTAACGATGCCCGACAATGACTTGTGTCGGCTGCAATGTAGACGGCGCCCCACCATGGGGTAGGCTCCATTTCGGCAATGGTGTAGAAGGATATCCTCCTCGGCAGCGGAGTACACGATGACCCAGCATGGATGGGCTCCTGCGATGGCAACGATAACATAGGTGCCCCCAGCTTGGGCGAGCCCCATGTTGGAGGTTGCTTCGACGGCGCCCAACTTAGGGGCCTTCATGTTGGCGGCAACGCAGATTGCAGATCACCTCGGGTGAGCTCCATGTTGGAGGAGGAGTAAACCACTCCTATCAATGGATGGGCTCCGTTACAATGATGTACTAGATGACACTCTTCCATGGACAAGCCCCGACTCTGCCAGACACGCTGGCTTTGACAGGCTATGTGTTCAACGCGGCGTAGACGGTGCGTCGCTTTGGGCATGCTCCAGGTTCGCAGTAGTGTAGACGGCGTCTCGCCTTAGGAGAGCTCCGTATCCACGAGATGCCCTGGCTTGGGCAAACTCTAGGTTGGGGGCTGTGTAGAAAGGCTATCCCGTCTTGGGCGAGCTTCGAGGTGGTGTGTGAACGATGCCCAACTTTCAGGCGAGCTCCATGTTAGAGGCGGAACATAGGGGACACCAACCATGGGCGCGCTATGAAGCTATGTAGATGGCACCTGCATTCGGGCGATGTTTCATGTCGGAGGCGTTGTGGACAACATTCCACTCCGAGGGAGCCCCACATCGGCGGCAGTGTGGACGGCACCCGCCTTGGCCGCCCTGCGTTGGTAGAGGCGCAAAAGGCATACCCGCCTTTGACAAGCTCCAAGGTGATGTTGACTGCGCACACCCTTAGGCGAGCTCAGTGTCGGTGACGGTGCAGACGACGCCCCCGCCTGGGTGTGCACATGTCTACGACGGTGTAGACCCAGCCCCACCCCAGGCTAAGCTCCTCGTTGGTGGCGGTGTAGACCAAACCCCTCCCAGGCCAACCTCCGCGTGGACGGTAGTGTCGACCAAGCCCCGCTTCTGGCAAGCGCGCTCCATGTCGATGGTGGTGTAGATGGTGTGCCTCAACATCGATGGGCTGGGTGTGGACGGCGGTGTAGGTGTCCCGCATTGGACGAGCTCCATGATGTCGATGGTTGATGGCACCACGCCTCGGGCGAGCATTGAGGTGAAGTAGAAGATGGTCGTATTTACGCGAGTTCCGTGTTGGTGTAGAAAGTGCCGCGGAGCTAGCCTTGCGTTGGCTTAGCCTAACGTTGGCTCCCCTGACGGCAAACTCAGAGAGGCCACCGTCCTGAACCCGACGCCATCGACCTCAACGACAAGCGTTAAGGGACAAACTTATCATGGCCGAGCCCGCCGCTGTGTATTCTGTGACGGATTCCGACGAAGAGCGCCGAGAGCCAACTTCATTGTGGCCGAGTCTGACCGCCATCTACTCTAGCGGAAGCCTTGGAGAGGGCGTCGGCCTCATCGTGGTTCAGTTCGCCACCATCAACTCTGGCGGCAAGTGTGGAGAAGTTGTCCGAGCCCACCGCCATCCTCCATCAGTGTTTCCCTCGACGGAGGGGCTGGTGCTACGCCAACGAGTTGTGCACTAGCAGACTAGCGCGCCGCCAGCGCCGTCCAGTGCACTGGGTCTCCATGCACTAGCGGAAACGGCCACACTAGTAGAAAACTGGGCTTTGGTCCAGGCCGGGTCAGCCCATTAGTCCCGGTTCAGTCCAGAACCGGGACCAATGTGGGCATTGGTCCCGGTTCGTGAGCCCAGGGGGCCGGCCGGGCCACATGGGCCATTGGTCCCGGTTCATCTGGACCTTTTGGTCCCGGTTGGTGGGATGAACCGGGACCAATGGGCCTCGCTCCTGGCCCACCACCATTGGTCCCGGTTCGTGGCTTGAACCGGGACCAAAGGCTCCCCTTTAGTCCCGGCTCATGTCACCAACCGGGACCAATGAGGTGCCTATATATACCCCTCGCTCGCGAGCAGAGCACCCCAGTGCTCTGTTTTTCTCTGGCCGAGGGGGAGAGGGCTTTGTGGTGCTCTAGCTCACCTCCTATGCACATGAGGTGTTCGATGGAATGCCCGAGCCACACTACTTAAGCTTTCTCCTGTCGAAGCTCGACCTCCAAGCTCCATTTTCCTCGAGATTTGTCTAGATTTAGCGGTCCGTCACGCCCCGTCCCCGTCTTCACCGTCGTCGATCACCCGCGCCGATCTCATCACCGACACCCCGTGGTGAGCCTCTTGTTCTTATCTTCTTTCTGAAAGGAAAAATATTCTTACTTGTATGTTTAGATAGATACTTGTATCATTTTATTACATTTATTATTGCATCTTATATAGTGCGATGGTTTTGGTATCCGCCCCCGTCGGCCCTCATCCTGTCTATGATTCGGATGTGGTATGTATATTATCTTTATAACTATTGGTTCATTTATTGTTTATGAAAATTATGCCGACCAACGTGACATAGATTTTATTTATCTAGGATGTATGTGAATCGGAAATGCCAACCGACCCTATTGTCGAGAGGTTAAATTTAGTTTAAGAAGAAAACAATTTATTGAAGGAAAAAATAAAAAAATTGAGGAGGAGAAGATGATATTGGAGTTGCATGTTGCGGATGTCGTCGATGATCACAAGATCAAGATGGATGCAATGCGCTTGAAGATTAGAAAGATTAGAAAATATGCCATTCATACCGAGGCTTGGTATCATTATGCCGTTGGATCAATTGTTACCTTGGTTGCGATTATGATCGCATTTGTTTTCGCATTGAAATGTTTTACATAGTTTCAATGTATGGTTTAATTAATTAGATGCTCTGGAGAGCTATATGTTGTTAGATGAGAACTATGTATGCACTTTGGTTTAATTGTGATGATGAACTTCTATTAATTTGGACACTTAATTATATATAATGCACGCAGATGAACCGGCAATGGATGTACGGTGACAGACACACCCGCGAGTACATTAAGGGCGTGCATGAGTTTCTCTATGCGGCTGAGGCAAACAAGCAGAATGGTTTTATGTGTTGTCCATGCATTGAATGTGGGAATACGAGGTCTTACTCTAACCGGAAAATCCTTCACTCCCACCTGCTTTACAAGGGTTTCATGCCACACTATAATGTTTGGACGAGGCACGGAGAAATAGGGGTTATGATGGAAGACGGCGAAGAAGAAGACTATGATGACAACTATGTGCCCCCTGAATACGGTGATGCTGCAACGGGGGGAGCTGGTGAAGATCAAGAGGAACCAGACGATGTGCCCAATGATGCTGCAACAGGTGAAGCTGCTGAAGATCAAGAGGAACCAGACGATGTGCCCGATGATGATGATCTCCGCCGGGTCATTGTCGATGCAAGGACGCAATGCGAAAGTCAAAAGGAGAAGCTGAAGTTCGATCGCATGTTAGAGGATCACAAAAAAGGGTTATACCCCAATTGCGAAGATGGCAACACAAAGCTCGGTACCGTACTGGAATTGCCGCAGTGAAAGGCAGAGAATGCTGTGGCTGACAAAGGATTTGAGAAGCTACTGAAAATATTGAAGAAGAAGCTTCCAAAGGATAACGAATTGCCCGATAGTACATACGCAACAAAGAAGATTGTATGCCCTCTAGGATTGGAGGTGGAGAAGATACATGCATGCCCTAATGACTGCATCCTCTACCGCGGTGCATACAAGGATCTGAAGGCATGCCCGGTATGCGGTGCATTGCGGTATAAGATCAGACGAGATGACCCTGGTGATGTTGACGACGAGCTCCCCGGGAAGAGGGTTCCTGCGAAGGTGATGTGGTATGCTCCTATAATACCACGGTTGAAACGTCTGTTCAAAAACGAAAAGCATGCCAAGTTGATGCGATGGCACAGTGAGAACCGAAAGAAAGATGGGAAGTTAAGAGCACCCGCTGACGGGTCGCAATGGAGAAAAATCGAGAGAAAGTACTGGGATGAGTTTGCAAAGGACCCAAGGAATGTATGGTTTGCTTTAAGCGCGGATGGCATTAATCCTTTCGGGGAGCAGATCAGCAATCACAGCACCTGGCCCGTGACTCTATGTATGTATAACCTTCCTCCTTGGATGTGCATGAAGCGGAAGTTCATTATGATGCCAGTTCTCATCCAAGGCCCTAAGCAACCCGGCAACGAAATTGATGTGTACCTAAGGCCATTAGTTGAAGAACTTTTACAGCTGTGGAATGAAAACGGTGTACGTACGTGGGATGAGCACAGACAGGAGGAATTTAACCTTAAGGCGTTGTTGTTCGTGACCATCAACGATTGGCCCGCTCTCAGTAACCTTTCAGGACAGACAAACAAAGGATACCACGCATGCACGCACTATTTAGATGACACTGAAAGTATATACCTGGACAAATGCAGGAAGAATGTGTACCTGGGCCATCGTCGATTTCTTCCGACCAACCATCAATGTCGAAAGAAAGGCAAGCATTTCAAAGGCGAGGCAGATCAACGGAAGAAGCCCGCCATGCGCACCGGTGATCACGTGCTTGCTATGGTCAATGATTTACACTATGTAATCTTTGGAAAGGGTCCCAGTGGACTAGCTGTTCCGAATGACGCTGAGGGACACACACCCATGCGGAAGAAGAAATCTATATTTTGGGACCTACCCTACTGGAAAGACCTAGAGGTCCGCTCCTCAATCGACGTGATGCACGTGACGAAGAACCTTTGCGTGAACCTGCTAGGCTTCTTGGGCATGTATGGGAAGACAAAAGATACACCTGAGGCACGGGAGGACCTGCAAAGTTTGCACGAAAAAGACGGCATGCCTCCGAAGCAGTATAAAGGTCCTGCCACCTACGCTCTTACGAAAGAAGAGAAAGAAATCTTCTTTGAATGCCTGCTCAGTATGAAGGTCACGACTGGCTTCTCGTCGAATATAAAGGGAATAATAAATATGCCAGAGAAAAAGTTTCAGAACCTAAAGTCTCATGACTGCCACGTGATTATGACGCAACTGCTTCCGGTTGCATTGAGGGGGCTTCTACCGGGAAACGTCCGATTAGCCATTGTGAAGCTATGTGCATTCCTCAATTCAATCTCTCAGAAGGTGATCGATCCAGAAATCATACCAAGGAGAAGGAGTGATGTGGCACAATGTCTTGTCAGTTTCGAGCTGGTGTTCCCACCATCGTTCTTCAATATCATGACGCACGTCCTAGTTCATCTAGTCGACGAGATTGTCATCCTGGGGCCCGTATTTCTACACAATATGTTCCCCTTTGAGAGGTTCATGGGAGTCCTAAAGAAATATGTCCGTAACCGCGCTAGGCCAGAAGGAAGCATCTCCATGGGCCATCAAACAGAGGATGTTATCGGGTTTTGTGTTGACTTCATTCCTGGCCTTAAGAAGATAGGTCTCCCTAAATCGCGGTATGAGGGGAGACTGACTGGAAAAGGCACTCTTGGAAGAGACTCAATAATATACAGGGACGAATATTCTTGGTCTCAAGCACACTACACAGTTCTATAGAATTCTACCTTGGTGACCCCGTATGTCGATGAACACAAGAACAGTCTGCGCTCCAAACACCCGGAGGAGTGCGACGACTGGATTACATGTGAACACATCAGGACTTTCAGCAGTTGGTTGGAAACACGTCTCAGAGGTGACAACACTGTTTGTGATGAGTTGTACTTGTTGTCCAGGGGACCATCTTTGACTATATTGACTTACAAAGGATACGAGATAAATGGGAATACATTTTACACGATCGCCCAAGATCAAAAGAGCACCAACCAAAACAGCAGTGTCCGCTTTGATGCAGCAACCGAGAGCAGAAAGGACACATATTATAGTTACATAGTGGACATATGGGAACTTGACTACGGACCTGATTTTAAGGTCCCTTTGTTTAAGTGCAAATGGGTCAATCTGTTAGGTGGCGGGGTACAGGTAGACCCACAGTACGGAATGACAACAGTGGATCTGAAAAATCTTGGGTACACTGACGAACCGTTCGTCCTAGCCAATGATGTGGCACAGGTTATCTATGTGAAGAACATGTCTACCAAACCGAGAAAAAGAAAACATAAGGAAGCGAATACATCATACGATGAGCCAAAGCGCCACATAGTTCTTTCAGGAAAAAGGGACATCCTGGGAGTGGACGGCAAGACAGACATGTCTGAAGATTATGAAAAGTTTCATGAAATTCCTCCCTTCAATGTCAAGACTGACCCAAGCATCCTGATAAACAATGAAGATTATCCATGGTTACGACGCAATAAGCAAATGACACAAACGAAGAAAAAGTGAAGACTTTCTCCCGTAACTATTATGATGATACCATGCCAACTTTGTAACACACGAACATGCTACCATTGTTCGTTTTGTACATGCACATGCTATGTGGGTGAAATTATGATACAATCCCAACTTTCAACTTTTTCAGAGTTTATTTGAAAGTGATTGTCCATTTTGTACACGAAGTGCATCAAGTTTTCTCTATAAGCGCATCTATTCTCATTTTTTAGTAAGTTAATCAGAAACTTGTGATTCAAACAATTTTCAAAGAATTCAAATTTTAACTATTCAAATTTAAAAACCACTAACAGAAAGTTTATAATTTTGCTAACCTAAAAGCAAACAAAATTAAAAATTAAAGCAAAAAACAAAAGAAAATAAATAATGCAAAAAACAAATCAAAAAAACAGGGAAAAACTATTTTTATAGTAAAGTTAATCACAAAATAAAATAAATAAAGCAA
>NC_041390.1:557593129-557594076 GCF_002162155.2 Triticum dicoccoides | reverse complement strand
AAGTGTTTTCAAATTTGAAAACTAATGGCACTAACAGAAAGTTTATAATTTTTCTAAAACTAATGACACTAACAGAAAGTTTATAATTTTGCTAACCTAAAAGCAAACAGAATTAAAAATTAAAGCAAAAAACAAAAGAAAATAAATAATGCAAAAAACAAATCAAAAAAACAGGAAAAAACTATTTCTATAGTAAAGTTAATCACAAAATAAAATAAATAAAGCAACAAAGAAAACAAAAAAACCAAAAAAGTGTTTTCAAATTTGAAAACTAATGGCATTAACAAAAACTTTATAATTTTTCTAAAACTAAAAGCATAAAGAATTAAAAAATAAAGCAAAAAACAAAAGAAAAATAAATAAAGCAACAAAAAAACAAAAAAATGCCACCTACTGGGCCACCACGGCCTGAATACGACTAGAAAACCTACCATGGGCCAGGATTCAGGCCCGCAGCACGCCCAGTAGGCCCACAGGCATTGCAGTGACAGATTAGGCCCGAAAGCCTGCAGTTGAGAGGAGCTCGGGAGGGTGGGCGCAGCAGCGCTTATAAACCACTCCCGAGCCCTCTCAACTAGCGAGGTGGGACTAAACTTTTGGGCGCGGGGCAGCACAAGGCCATTGGTCCCGGTTGGTGGCACCAACCGGGACTAAAGGGGCATTGGTCCCGGTTCGTGCCCTTTGGGCTGCTAAAAATTGGCCTTTGGTCCCGGTTGGTGGCACCAACCGGGACTAAAGGGGGGCATTGGTCCCGGTTGGTGCCACGAACCGGGACCAATACTATGTGTATATAAGCAGGACTTAGGAAATTTTCAGTTTCTCATCGACCATTTGCCCCCGACCCCGCCAGGCTGCCCGTGCTCGCCGTCGCCGTCGCCCCGCGCCCCTGCCCCGTGCTCGCCATCGCCGCCCGCTCCTCGTGGCCGTCACCCTGCCCCTGCCCCGTC
>NC_041390.1:557552664-557592682 GCF_002162155.2 Triticum dicoccoides | reverse complement strand
TCGCCGTCGCCTGCGCCCCTGCCCGCCTCCTCAGCTTGGTCCGGCCGCCAGCGCCCTCCTTTGCAATTTTTTTTCATATATATGCTTGTTATATATATATATGCTTGTCTTTTATATATACATATGCTTGTTTATATATATATATAATGATTTTTTATAGAATATGATGTTTTTTTCATAGATGATCACATATATGATGTATGCACGAATGTGGATGAAATATGGTGTTTTTTTGTTCATAGAACATGATGTTTTTTTAATTCACATATTTTTTTTGTTCATGAGAGAGGCGGGGACGTTGAGGGATCATAGATGTATTTTTTCAGAATTTTCTATCGTGCATAGACGGATTTTAGACCACGGGAGCACCCCCTCTCTATCGTTGCAAAATTTGCTAAGTGATATTAAGAAGGAAGGAAAAGAAGTATAGGAAAGAAAGAAAATAAGAAGAGGAAAGAAAGAAGAAGAGGAGAGGAAGAAGAGGAGAAATAAATAAGAAAAAGAAAAAAGAAGAAAAAGAAGAGGAGAAGAAGAAAGGAATAGTGGAGAAGAAGAGAAAATAGAATATATTCTATTTTTTCTTCTTCTCCACTATTCCTTTCTTCTTCTCCTCTTTTTTTTCTTCTTTTTTTCTTCGATCTTCTCCTCTAGCTATTCCTTTCTTCTTCTCCTCTTTTTTCTTCTTCTTCTTCTTCTTCTTCTTAATTTTTATCGGGAATGAGGGTGTCGAGGATCGCCGAGGGGTCGAGGGTCGGGAACTAGGGTAGACGGTCGAGGGATCGAGGGTCGAGGGTTCCAGGGTCGTCTAGGGGTCGAGGGTTCCAGGGTTGTCGAGGGTTTGAGGGGTCGAGGATCGCCGTGGGGTCGAGAGAGGTTTCCTAGTGTCAAAGTATTGAAGAAATCCATGGCTTCATCATTAGCCGGAAGTAACCAGGGTATGACGAAGTCCTCCAAAGTTATTTTGGAATGGTGTCCCGGATAGGATAATTTGCCTTTTTGTATGAATTTCAGCAAAGGCCTTCCAAATAACGATATTTGGAAGGTTCTTGTTGAACTTTGTACCAAAAAGCGAATTATCCTATCTAGGACTCCGTTCCAAAATAACTTTTGAGAGCTTCGTACCATCATGCACCTGTTACTTTCGCCTAATGATGAAGACATGGTTTTGTTGAATCCTTTGACACTAGGCAACCTCCCGACCCCTCGGCGATCCTCTCGAACATGAGTGGAAGAAGAGGATCGCCGAGGGGTCGAGGGTTCCAGGGTCGTCGAGGGTTCAAGGGGTGGAGGATCGCCAAGGGGTCGATAGAGAGATTTCCTAGTGTCAAAGTATTGAAGAAATCCATGGCTTCATCATTAGCCGGAAGTAACCAGGGCATGACGAAGTCCTCCAAAGTTATTTTGGAATGGTGTCCCGGATAGGATAATTTGCCTTTTTGTATGAATTTCAGCAAAGGCCTTCCAAATAACGATATTTGGAAGGTTCTTGCTGAACTTTGTACCAAAAAGCGAATTATCCTATCTAGGACTCCGTTCCAAAATAACTTTGGAGAGCTTCGTACCATCATGCACCTGTTACTTTCGCCTAATGATGAAGACATGGTTTTGTTGAATCCTTTGACACTAGGCAACCTCCCAACCCCTCGGCGATCCTCTCGAACATGAGAGGAAGAAGAGGATTGCCGAGGGGTCGAGGGTTCCAGGGTCGTCGAGGGTTCGACGGGTCGAGGATCGCCGAGGGGTCGAGAGAGAGATTTCCTAGTGTCAAAGTATTGAAGAAATCCATGGCTTCATCATTAGTCGGAAGTAACCAGGGCATGACGAAGTCCTCCAAAGTTATTTTGGAATGGTGTCCCGGATAGGATAATTTTCATTTTTGTATGAATTTCAGCAAAGGCCTTCAAAATAACGATATTTGGAAGGTTCTTGCTGAACTTTGTACCAAAAAGCGAATTATCCTATCTAGGACTCCGTTCCAAAATAACTTTGGAGAGCTTCGTACCATCATGCACTTGTTACTTTCGCCTAATGATGAAGACATGGTTTTGTTGAATCCTTTGACACTAGGCAACCTCCCGACCCCTCGACGATCCTCTCGAACATGAGAGGAAGAAGAGGATCGCCGAGGGGTTGAGGGTTCCAGGGTCATCGAGGGTTTGAGGGGTCGAGGATCGCCGAGGGGTCGAGAGAGAGAGATTTCCTAGTGTCAAAGTATTGAAGAAATCCATGGCTTCATCATTAGCCGGAAGTAACCAGGGCATGACGAAGTCCTCCAAAGTTATTTTGGAATGGTGTCCCGGATAGGAGAATTTGCCTTTTTGTATGAATTTCAGCAAAGGCCTTCCAAATAATGATATTTGGAAGGTTCTTGCTGAACTTTGTACCAAAAAGCGAATTATCCTATCTAGGACTCCATTCCAAAATAACTTTGGAGAGCTTCGTACCATCATGCACCTATTACTTTCGCCTAATGATGAAGACATGGTTTTGTTGAATCCTTTGACACTAGGCAACCTCCCGACCCCTCGGCGATCCTCTCGAACATGAAAGGAAGAAGAGGATAAAAAAAGAAGAGGAAGAAGAAAAAAAAGAGGAGAAGAAAGAATAGAGGAGTTATTCTCCTCTATTCTTTCTTCTCCTCTTTTTTCCTCTTCTTCCTCTTTTTTTATCGGGAACGAGGGTCGTCGAGGGACATATAGATGTAGTGTCATCGTTGTCGATATATACCCCCTCCCGATAGCTTCAACACGTGGGGGGGGGCTCGATATTACCCCCTCCTTGAAGCGTTCTCGAGGCCACCCCAAACCCGTGAAGCGTTGTCGAGGCCACCCCAAACCCTAGAGAAGCAGCGTCAAGGCCACTAATTAATATATATGATTCCTTACTATGATTAGGTAGCTAGTTCTATGTTTGGCACTAATATATCCATCTGTCATGTTTGAATAATAATTGCCATGTTGTAAATATTTGTAGAAACTATGGACACCGCCCGAGACGAAGCAAAAGAAGCGTTGTTGAGGGACATAATCGTAGAAGGAAGTGATGCCGTCTCGTTGTTTCTCAACGACACCGATGGTCTGGAAGGAGAGGGGGAAGAAGCTGGCTATGGTGACCTAATGCCGATGCAAGAAGAAGAACATGAGGACGGCTCCGGTGACCCAATGCCGGTGCAAGAAGGAGACCGTGATGACGGCTCCGATGACCGAACCGAGTCCGGCCAGGTATATATATTAGTTTAGCCTGTGCTGACTAGCTGATTGATGCATTCATTGTTTTGGTATGTACACATATTAATTAAGTCTTTGTTCTTTTTTCTAGCCCTCCGGATCGAGCACAACTTCGGTAAAGAGACGAGGCCCGAAGAAAAAGTTGAGCTCGGATGAAAAGTTTGAGATCATAGCAATCGCGCCCGATGGCTAACCGATTGAACCCATCCAAACAAAGAACGCATCTGTTGCTCAGTGCGGGGTTCTGGTTAGGGACAAGATCCCAATAAGCATCCAACAATGGTTTAAGCCGGCTACAGAAGACCCTGAGGTGTCTTATGTCAATGATATGCAGAAAAATGATCTTTGGACTGAGCTGAAGTCAAATTTCACCCTACCGCCAGAGGATAATCCAGAGAACCCAGTTAAAGAGCAATTAATCAAGTCTTTTGCTCTTAAGAGGATGGCAGAACTATTCAGGAGGTGGAAGAAAGAGCTGAATAAGTTTATCAAAAATAATGAGACACCAGAATTCAAGGACAGATATGAGAAGATCAGAGATCACTGGCCCGCATTTGTGGCCCACAAGACATCGGAAAAGAGTAAGAAGATGTCGGCGACAAACAAGCAAAATACTGCGAAGAAGAAGCTTCACCATCGCACGGGGTCAGATGGCTACCTCGTAGCCCGGCCTAAGTGGGCCAAGACTGAGAATGATCTGGTTGATAAAGGGATCAAACCAGAGACAATTAGCTGGCCAGACCGTTGCCGGACTTGGTTCTTCGGGGCTGGCGGAACCTTGGACCCTGTAACAGGGAAGTGCATTTGGACGAATGATCAAATGGACATACCAGTCAGGAAGCTTAAGCAGTATATCGAAGCAGCGCAGCAAGGGAAGTTCTTTCCAGACAGAGAGAACGACGAGCTCACAATGGCCCTCGGGAATCCTGAGCACCCTGGACGGACATGAGGCACCCCAGGCTCCATTCCGTGGAAGGTTGGGTTTCCGGACGCAGGCGGTTACAAATCCCATGTGAGGAGAAAAAAAGTGCGGCAGACCCAAATGCAGGTGCTGCAAGCAAGGGTAGACGCGATAGAGAAACGATAAGCAAATCGCAGCAAATGTACTGCCGAAGCTTCCCCAGAAGCTACCCCGCCATCTCAGCGCAGAAGCAGCGTGGCTTCCACCGAGCTGCTTCAGCCGGAGCATGCCTTGACGGCTCCTGCCAGCTATCCCGTGGATGCTATCACGGAGTCTCAAAATTGCCACCTTATGACGCAATGGATGAATTTGAAGGTCAAGGCGGCTGTTGGCTCTGTTTATCCTACTGAACCCGGCGCAACTTTTCGCTGCCGGCCGATTCCAGAAGGATATGCTAGGGTGATGGTGGATGAAATAATGGAGGGATTTGAAGACCTCCAGCTTGACCACCCTACCGGTGAAGGGGAGACTCGGCTGGGGTCTGCTCTGAAGACTCCGTGCCTATGGCGGAAGGAGCTCATCAACCTTCCGAACTGGACGCCTCCGCCTCCTCCTCCTCCTCCGGCGAGTTAGGACACTCCGCCTCCTCCACCGCCTCCTCCTCCGGCGAGTGACGATCAGGGCCCTCGGCCGGCTCCTTCTCCGGCGCGTGGCGGCCTCCGCCTGCGCCGGCGCGCCCGAGCAGCCAGCCTCCTCCTTCTCCGCCTCGTCAGCAAGGGCGGAAGAGACCCGCCGCCGCTCCGGCGCGTCGTAGTCCTTCTCCTCCGCCTCGTAAGCAAGTAAAGAAGACAACCGCTTCGTCTGCTCGGCCGGCGTCTAGCAGTACAACCAGAGGCGGGAGGACATACAGATTCGGTCCTTCTCTGAAGAGTCCACAGAAGTTACCATACGAGAGGACCCTGGAGGAGAACGCGAAGATCGCGCGAACCGAAGTGGATGACTGGTTTCAAGGGTTGAAAGCAAAGAGACATCCACCTCCAGAGGAGAAGGTAGATCCGGTGAAAGTGAAGCGCACTCTGGCTGCCCTGGCAAAACCACCCAAGTCTCCGCCGAAAGTCAACTATGAGCGCATTATTGCAAAGACATGGGCCGAAGCGGAGCGGTCGGGAAGTACAGTCAATGATCAAAGGCTGAAAGAACGACGAGCAGCTGGGAAACAAATTGCCCAGCTCGGCGAACAAGCGAAGCAATCGTGCCCCCCGCTCAAGGTGCCTAGCGACATCGTCGATCCGAGGATGGTGCCCGGTTATGGCAATGTTGACGATTACCTGCCCGACGATGTACATTATGATTCCATGGAGGTGCAGATACGCAGATATGAGTACAGGAAGCCTCTCGTCAAAGATGAAAAATCTTTAACAACGATGATGCGAAGATTACATGATTGGTACTTGAAAATCTGCAGAGAGTCTGGGGGGAGGAGTATTTTGTATGCGAGAGTTAAACCGGAGCATGACCTCGTTGAAATTGAACTGTTGCCTATTCCATTTGAGGAGTTCTATCAGTTTTTCAATCAATTGACCCTCGATAAAACAACGATCACCTGCTACTGTCTGTAAGTACTACTACTTCTGTCATTAAGTCTCTCTATATAGCTCATCTCTTTCATTGCATGTATTTATAATTATCCTCACTATATTATGCAGATTGAAGATCGCCGAATTGAAGAAAAGACAAATCAGTGATATTGGGTTCATTAACACATATCTCATAGATGCAACTGAGGTTGAACATCGTCCCGAAGATACCGAGGCCAACTTGCTACGATCATTCAAAAAAATGAAAACAAAGATATAATACTGTTTCCTTACAACTTCAAGTGAGTGTTACCGTCTTGTGCATATTTGGTTTTCCTTATATATTAGTCCAGGTTATAGTAATGTAATTGATGAGTTATGCATGCGTGTGCAGTTTCCACTATATTCTTCTAGAGATTAGGCTTGAGCAGGGAGTAGTAACCGTCTTGGACTCTAAACGAAAAGATCCCCAGGAGTATGCGGACATGACTGAAATCCTCAAGAAGTAAGTTAAATCGATCATTATCCATCATATCAGCAACTTTGTTCATTTCCTGATATCAAGTAATTGTTTTCTTTGTCCGGCAGGGTTTGGAGAAAATTCACCAGAAAAGTTCTGGGACTGCCAAAGGAGCTGGAATTTAGACACCCAAAAGTAAGTACTATAGTAGCATGTTCCACGCATCTCCTAGTGATTCAAGCGCTAGTTTCATCAATATCATTTAGCATTCTTGCTTATCAGTTTGATTGACCTCTATTTCTTGTAAAGTGGTTGTGGCAGGAACAAGGGAATGATTTCTGTGGATACTACGTCTGCGAGTCCATCCGCCACACGACCTGTGAGCGGGGCGGGTACTCTGACGAACAATATGAAGTACGTAAATAACAACATTCACAATTTTATTTTATTACCATCATTTGTGTTGAGTTTCATTCATTCATATATATATGTATTGACCTCCTTCTTCAAATTAGATGTTTCGGAAGCGGGATGAACTCCTAGCACCAGCTCGCATGCGAGCAATTCAAGAGGAATTGGCGGCATTCTTTCTTGACCACGTGATCGCTGAAGACGGAGAATACTATGTGGACCATGAGTCCGTATGATTATATTTGTAAGAGATAATTATTGTATATATGTAGCCGGTAGTGTCGGATAGATATACAAGAACTTGTTGTTCGACCAATCTCTCGGAGAAGGAGAGGTGGTCGATATCACTTCTCTCTGTATGCATATATGTTCATGACGATCTTCTGTTTCCTTCGTTTGCTTACTAGCTAGCTAGCGTGTCTAGTCCTCTCTATACGTATGTATAGTACGTAGCGTCGACCAAGCACGGACATAAGAGAGGACACTTCTCTCTATTGATTATAGCTAGCTAACACAATATATGAAACACCTAAATTAACCCCCCCAAAACCCCCAAAACCCCCAAACCCCCCCTTCAAAAAAAACAAAAACTCCAGCCACAGAAATGCTGACGCGTGGATGCCTATTGGTCCCGGTTGGTGCCACCAACCGGGACCAAAGGGTCTCCTGCCTGGGCTCCGCGCACAGGCCACGTGGAGGCCCATCAGTCCCGGTTTTGAATTGAACGGGGACTAAAGGGACAGGGCATTAGTACCGACACAAGAACCGGGACTAAAGGCCTTTACGAACCGGGACAACAGGCCCTTTTTCTACCAGTGCCATCGGAGTTCCTTCGCATAGAGCATGTGTAGGAGCCATGCATATGCGTGCATGGATGAACACATGCACCCTCGTACGTAGGCCATCCTGCAAGATAGGTGATACAAGAAAATCTGACCATACCTAGGTAGTAAGAATGTGTCCACTCGTACGCGATCTCGCGTCTTGGCGCGTCTTGCCGCTGCCGCCTTTGACGCCTTTGCCTGGGCGCCGAGCCGCCGACATCGGCACACGGAGCGCCGGCCAATGCACCTCGGCCTGCTAACCTGAGTTGTAGCCGATGGACATCTCTTCACGTAGCTTGTGTACACATGAATTGCCACACATGCATACATGTTGCACCCATGATCATCCATTGGCCATCTGCAAGCCGGCTCACACTTTCCTGCCGCCGGCACGCCCATGGAGCTTGACACCACGTTCGAGGGTGCCGATGCCGTGATGCCACGGACATGTTTGTCCACAACCTCACATCTTGGCCTACGTTTCAGCCACGGTGGCGACTGCTTCCATATTCTTGGGCCTCCTTAGGGCACGTGCAGCCGCATGATAGAGGCGGGTTGTGCAAATTGCCCGACAAGCATATAATCCCAGTGTTGTTGCCGCGGGCGCGTCTTCTCTTCCTCCTCAGCGAGCCATGGTGTCGGTGGTGGTAGTTCCGAGAGTGAAGTTGGGGTAGGGCCGTGAAAGGACGCCTCACTTGCCCGCCTGTTGCGGGACCTTGCACGGAGGCGTTGAGCTGCCTCCACTACTCCATGGATGCCCACTCATGTTGCCCCCTTTAATAGGGCGACACTGGAGGATAAACTCACGACGCTCCTTCTTCGTACTATGCAAGTACATGGACTTGGTGTATGTAGACCTTGGCACCGAGCTCAAAGACCATGTGAGAGTCCATCATGATCTGCATATTGGGAGAGAGTGAAGACAATTCCGACCACCACAACGAAGCAGAGATGGGAGGAGAACCATGTCCCACCGGGCGTGCCAATTTGTTTGACACGAGAAAAATCTTATAGCACTCCGGGAGAAGGGAAGAGAAGGAGTATGTATTTCTCTCATGTGCCGGGGAAAAAGAAAAAATGCGGGCGTGCCAGTGTACCGTAGTACACAAAGAAAAGTGATACAGGAAACAAATATTTCATTTATCTCTTTGGATGGACAAAATTACAAGATCCCATAAAATATGGTTGCGCTCCGTGGCCTACTAGCACGGCCTGCCTGACTATGGCAATGTGCGGTCTCTTGGTTCCCGGGGCCTCGAAAAGCTTCCGGTTAATTACTCCCGCGGGTTGCTCCGCGAGATACCTCCGATTAAGCCGTGTGGTCGTCTTCGTCGTCTTCGCTTCGCGTTCTCCATGCATGATGATGAAGGTGTGTGTGTGTGTGGTGTGGGCGGTGGCAAAGCCCGTGTCCTCGTCGGCACACGTGCCGCTCAAAACATGGCTTCGTGCTGGCCACGTTCGCCCTCGCCGTCGCGCCTCGTCGGTCTTGACAACGTTGATTTAGTCGGTGTTGAAGTTGCATGGGTCCTGCTCAGCTCGGACTTCTTGACGATGTAGCGGCTTCGTCGGGTATGCAAGGGGTTGCCTCGCGGGAGTATTCTTATGGAGACCGGCGTTGGTGTAAAACCAACGCTCGCTCGTATCGGCAATGCCGATGTGATTGGCACCTTGTCTCGGCTGGACGCCGAGTTTACGGCGGTCCGCCAAGGCAAAGGATGCCACCTCACATGGCCATAGAAAGGGGACCTGTACATCGGCGACGCTGTGGGCCTGTATGCCGGGACCTGTTCACCAATGACCTGTGCGCCGTGATGGGTGCGTCTCACTTGATTGAACGCCAAGTCTATGGTAGTCCGTTTTGTCAAGGACGCCGCCCGACGAACTCGTGAGGAGATGTTGTAGTGGTTTCATTGCCTTGGGTGGGTGCTACACCGAAAGGGGACCCGTATGCCGGGGACGCCATGGACCTATACATCGAGACCTATATGTCGAGGACCTGTCCGCCATGGTGGGTGCCTCGTCTCGACTAAACGCCATATTCGGTGGTTTACCGAGACAAGTAGCACACCGAGACCTGTACGCCAAGGACCTGTTAGCCATGGTGGGTTCGCTTTCATAGGTGAGACTGGTCTCGGGCTGCATCGTCGTGAGCACCGGTTCCGCCACGTCGTCTCCTCCGGGAAGCAAGACACCAAACCTGTGCACCATGATCGAAACGTCGTAGACCTCTGCATCGGAGAGACCTGTTCATCATGGACTTGTCTCAGGCTACGTCATTGTGAGCTCCGGCTCCGCCATGTCGTCTCCTCCGGGAAGCAACGCACATGACCTGTTCGGGGCGCCATGGACCTGTGCACCGATGACCTGTTCGCCGAGGACCTGTGCACCGGAGAGACCTGTTCGCCATGGACTTGTCACGGGCTACGTCGTCGCGAGCTCCGGTTCGACCGCGTCATCTCCACCGGAAACCAAAGCGCCAGACCTATACACCGCAGTCGGAGCGCCATAGACCTGTGCATCAGAGAGACATGCTCACAATGGACTTGTCTCGGGCTACATCGTAGCAAGCTCCGGTTCGACCACGTCGTCTCCACTGGAAACCAAAGCGCCCCACCGCGATTGGGACGCCATAGACTTGTGCACCGGGGAGACCTGTTCGCCATGGACTTGACTTGGGCTACGTCGTTGCGACGGTTCCGCCACGCCGTCTCCTCCTGGAAGCCGGTGTCCCGTTCACCATGAATCTGTTCGTCGTGGTCCTGTGTGCCGCTGACATGGTAGACCTCCAAAGGAGCTAGAGGCTGGGCTATGTTGTTGGCGAGCTCAGGCTGCTCCCGAGTCATCTCCGTTGGGCGCGCCATCCACCGCCTTCATTTCACTTGGTAGAAGACGAGCTTCGCTTCATCCACGGCCTTCTTCTCTAGACGCATTGTCCGCCACCTCCATTCCTCCTGGTATGAGAAGAGCGCTGCTGGGATGTGTCGTCCGCTCTCTCCGTTGCACCTATACATGAAAAAGAGGATGGGCTGCTTCCTCGCCGTCCATAGGCGTGTGTCTGAGGGCGACGCTGCGCTCCTCTGATTTCATCCACCGCCTCTGTGGAGTCACATCGTGTTCTTTTGGACGCAGCCGCCTCGATCTCTTCTCCGGAGGCGAACAAATTAACGGTGGTTCATCCTGCGACAGTGTCGTTCCTTCACCATGAACCTGGTAAGAAAAAGACCATAGAAAAGGAACGAAGAGGGCATGTTGGCGATGGCACATGCATGCACCGCATGCCTGCAGTCTCTGGTGTGTTGTTGTCGTCATCGCCACATCTTCGAGCTCGAACGGGTACGCTGCCGCCACCACGTCCTCTCGCCGCGAGCGCAGCCGCGGCGCATCTCTCTCGGCTGGATGTGTCTTTCTTCTGAGTGTGTATGCTGCCACTGCCGTCGCCGTCGGCACGTCCGCAGCGTGAGTTCTTCTCTTCTGCATGAGATATCTTGATCTGGTCCCTCTAGTCAGTACATCACGGCTGCCTCGTCGCTGCCGCCATGGGTGCGTCCTTTCTCCTCGACGCTACCGCTAGGGCTCGGCGAGATACCGTGCTCCCGTTCTTGTGTTGCGTCGTTGCACCTGTACCTGAAATAGAGAAACGATACACATGTACCATAGAGGAAGCTACATCGTCCGATCGTCATGGCACACCTCCTCATGGATGTGTTCCTTCGTGGATGCTCCGCCGTGGCTGACGTGCGTCTGCGTGCCTTGGCGCGTGTACGCTGCCATCGCCGGACAAAGCCAGGCTGTGTGCTTGCTGCCCGGCGAGCGCACCACCGCCTGTGTTTGTGCCCTGCTGCGTGCCGCGGATGTGGTGACTTTCCTGAGTTTCCTCTCCTCCCTTGGTGCGTGCGTGCTCCTTTATATAGAGGTGGTCGTAGGCCGTCTCGATTGAGCGCAAGCCCGCTTGCTTGGTCGGCAAGATCCAAACATTCTATCTTAAGTCTCCTTTCCATCTTACCTCTTCTTTTCTAATACGCTTGCAAAACTGCGCAAACAAAGAAAAATAAATAAATTGATACATCCCTTGTTTATGCACGCATGCCTTTCCAAGATGATCCAAGATCAAGACGGTTGCTTTTGTTTTCAAAATTTTGTAACTTGCCGATTGTACGTAAGCGTCCGGCCATGCCATCCGTTTGCTGGACGGGTTGCACCAGGTATTTGCGTATGTATACACCCGTGCTTGCCGCCGGCCGCAGATACCTGAATATGTACGCGTGGGTATTCGGATATGTACGCGGGCAAGCTTGCCGGTGTACAGAAGTATTTTACTATGTATTTATGCATACCCAGTTACGTGCATGGCATGTTTAACTTGGCTCTGAACGCATGCAATATAGAAGTACTAGTATTTGGTCTCTTTGCATTGCGTGTACACATCCATGGCCATATGCACATAGGAGTACATAGTTTTGTCATGCACCAGTACACCAGCGCGTACGTACGGGCATATGTATATACATGCTCCGGTTCAAACCTGCCTCCATATATAGCCTGCCCTAAAAACTCATTAAAAATTATTATTTTATGCCATAGTGTATAAAAACTCGTCGAACAATAGGTTACTCAGATGATGAGTGTCACATCAGCAGAAATATAGAACAAAACGAATAACTCTAGTATATTCCGAATTAACAATCCATCACAACATTATATCAAAACAAAAAGTACGCACATCATAAGAGGGTACATGTGTTTGGTGTTCCAAAATGCCACTTCAAAACAACACACAAACATTAGTTGCTAACCAAAACTTTCTGTTTTTTCTTTTCCTTGGAAAGTGAAGATCATAGCAACCTACGCCTCCTAGTTGTAGACATACGCAAGGTTGCACTTACTGCACTAGTGCTGGCCGAAGTGGTTGGCCACAATTAGCGTTGAGTCATTCCTTGCAGAGGCAGGTAACCTTGCCGGTGGAGTGGCCAACCCCATAGGACCGCATAACAATGAGCTTTACTTTCTTGGGCTTGGTGTAGGTCATCTTTTGGCACCCCCCTCAAACGGAGCACTAGGTGCAACATCGACTCCTTCTGGATGTTGTAGGCAATGAGCGTGCATCCGTCCTCTAGTTGATCGTCGACAATGATGACTCGCTGCTAGCCCGGGGGATGCCCTCCTTGTCCTAGATATTGGTCTTCACATTGTCGATGGTTCCTAAGGACTCTACCTCCAACGCGATGGTGTTCGCCGTTAAGGTCTTCACAAAGATCTACATCTTGGTCAGCGCTCCCCACCGGTGGTGACAACAGCGGCAGCCTGCCTACCTACCTAACTAGGGAGAGGGTGGTGGTTCACGACAGTGGCGGGGTGAACTGGCGTGGGCGGGTAGGGTTTAGGGGGTGGAGAGTGGTGGTAATTATATGGGTGGAATGAGGTGACATGCATCGTTCAATTCTAGTGGATTTTGATCGAACTAACTAACTTGGTATGTCAGTAGTTGTTGGGCCTCAGGGTAAGTCCACTAGCTCATGCATCACCTCTTCCATAGTTATCTGGAAGACGCTTTGGTTCACCTAACCAGTCGCTACATTTAGTTGACCGCATAGCGTACGTAACATGTGTCCAGTGGCCCTGCGCACCGCTTCTTCCCTACCTGACCTGTTCCCGTTCCTGTTCCTGTTCCCTTCCACATTTCCCCTTTCTTCTCGCATGATTAGTCTCCTACCTCACGCTCTATCAGCACCGATGCACAACGCATCGCCGCTCTGTGTTGCTGCAACCACTGAGCCGCCGGTCTTTTAGGTCAGACCACCGCGCTGCTGCAACCCCCGACCATCATGCTGAAGACATAGGCAAGTCGCTTGACACCGACCATTGTTGTTGCAAACCTTCATCCTTGTAGCCAAAGGCACCAACCACCGCCGTTGCAAAACCCGTCGCTGCAACGGCATTGCTGCAAGTACATCCTCTCCCATCCCACTTTCTCCTCTTCCCTTCACACCTTCTGGATCTCGTCGTGGGGTGACTCGCCCCTTCTTTGCAGCAAACCACCATACGGCCATACCCCCAAGTTTTTTCCCCAGCCGCAAGTCCCTACAATCAAACAGGAAGGGAGAGAGAGTGTTCCTTCAGGGATGCTGCAACACATGATATCGTGAAGGGTGGGCTCATAGCAACACCATTGTTGCGAAGCCACTGGCAATTTCAATCGAAGTGCGAGATGGTGCCGCAAAAGGGTGCGGTGAGACATGCGATTAGTGAATAATGAGATGTGCGAAAGCACTAAGTAACGGTTGTGATGATAGATCCAAGGACGAGCGATGCGGGAGCTATCAGCCGGGTTGAAGCACAGTGGTTGCCTAGTTATTTTAGGGCAACGAAGGAAAAAACCCACTTTTTTCAATTTCAGTCCAGTTCTTTTCACTCAATTTTGGACATTCTTGGTCTGGAAAATCAAAAGCTCAAAAGAACTCTATCTGATTGTCCAAAATCATGTGAGAATCGTTAGAATTGGTAGTGCAATCAAAAATCGTCCGGGACTGGCAATGGGTGGTTGCCTTGCTTCTCGCGATTCTGGGCCCTCCCACAGAACAAAACGTTTCGATTTAAGGTAGGACTGTGCTAAAGACCAGTTGACTGGTGGTTAGCGACAAATCCGGACGATATCTCCTCTCCCCTAATCACGCATGCACCTTGCATGCAAACTTCCCTCACGTGCACGTGCATGTAGACTCTTTGTGTTGGACAATAGATGCATGTAGAAAAAACAAAAAACCTGATGTCACCAAAGATTTCATCTAAAAATAGAATTCAAAATGTTTTGTCGCTCAAACCATCGCTCCGATTGAAAAACTGTTTTCACATAAAAGATTCGTAGCGACGAGATCTACAAAACTAGATCCCATGTTGATACATCCTGATGACTTTTTTCTGGTAAAAAGTTACCACATGTGCTATATAAGTTATCATGCCTGTGGTGCATAAGTTATCATGTTATTTACGTAGAAATTACCCAGACATAAAAAGGTTCCTCCAACCTTCTCTTCACAAGCACATGCGTGCATGCATTAGAGAGAATTTTTTTAAGTCATCCTAGTCCTCCCTGTTCGAAACTTTAAAATGTTTTACAGCTTAAAACCGTTGGTCCGGTTGAAAAGTCGTTTTCACATATAAAATCCATCACGACGAGATTTTCGAAACTAGATCTCATGTTGATATGTTCTGACAACTTTTCTTCATGCAACTAGTTACAATTGGGCTAAGTAAGTTATCAGGTCCGATGAGTGTCTATTATCATGTTATTTACACATGAGTTACCGTGGCATATTTTCAACAACATGAGTAGTTATCAGGAGGGGGAGGGGGGAATTGTTTTCAAACAACTTCCTCCCGTCCAACCACCCCTGGATCAAACTGTTGGGGAACGTAGTAATTTCAAAAAAAAAATCTACGCACACGCAAGATCATGGTAATGCATAGCAACGAGAGGGGAGAGTGTTGTCTACGTACCCTCGTAGACCGAAAGCGGAAGCGTTATAATAACGCGGTTGATGTACTCATACGTCTTCATGGCCCGACCGATCAAGCACCGAAACTACGGCACCTCCGAGTTCTAGCACACGTTCAGCTCGATGACGATCCCCGGACTCCGATCCAGCAAAATGTCGGGGAAGAGTTCCGTCAGCATGATGGCGTGGTGACGATCTTTGATGTTCTACCATCGCAGGGCTTCGCCTAAGCACCGCTACAATATTATCGAGGATTATGATGGAGGGGGCACCGCACACGGCTAAGAGATCAATGAGCAATTGTTGTCTCTATGGGGTGCCCCTGCCCCCGTATATAAAGGAGCAAGGGGAGGCGGCCGACCTAGGAGGAGGGCGCGCCAAGGGGGGGAGTCCTACTCCCACCGGGAGTAGGACTCCTCCTTCCCTTGTTGGAGTAGGAGAGAAGGAAAGAGGGGGAGAGGAACAAGGAAAAGGGGGCTGCACCCCTTGTCCAATTCGGACCAGAGGGGGGGCGCCTCCTTCCTTTTGGCCTCTCTCTTCTATTCCTGTATGGCCCAATAAGGCCCATATACTTCCCGGCGAATTCCCGTAACTCTCCGGTACTCGGAAAAATACCCGAATCACTCAGAACCTTTCCGATGTCCGAATATAGTCGTCCAATATATCGATCTTTACGTCTCGACCATTTTGAGACTCCTTGTCATGTTCCCGATCTCATCCGGGACTCCGAACTCCTTTGGTACATCAAAACTCATAAACTCATAATATAACTGTCATCGAAATCTTAAGCTTGCGGACCCTACGGGTTCGAGAACAATGTAGACATGACCGAGACACGTCTCTGGTCAATAACCAATAGCGGAACCTGGATGCTCATATTGGCTCCCACATATTCTACGAAGATCTTTATCGGTCAAACCGCATAACAACATACGTTGTTCCCTTTGTCATCGGTATGTTACTTGCCCGAGATTCGATCGTCGGTATCTCAATACCTAGTTCAATCTCGTTACCGGCAAGTCTCTTTACTCGTTCCGTAATACATCATCTCGCAACTAACTTATTAGTTGCAATGCTTGCAAGGCTTTAGGTGATGTGCATTATCGAGAAGGCCCAGAGATACCTCTCCGACAATCGGAGTGACAAATCCTAATCTCGAAATACGCCAACCCAACAATTACCTTCGGATACACCTGTAGAGCACCTTTATAATCACCCAGTTACGTTGTGACGTTTGGTAGCACACAAAGTGTTCCTGTGGTAAACGGGAGTTGCATAATCTCATAGTCATAGGAACATGTATAAGTCATGAAGAAAGCAATAGCAACAAACTAAACGATCAAGTGCTATGCTAACGGAATGGGTCAAGTCAATCACATCATTCTCCTAATGATGTGATCCCGTTAATCAAATGACAACTCATGTCGATGGCTAGGAAACTTAACCATCTTTGATTCAACGAGCTAGTCAAGTAGAGGCATACTAGTGACATACTGTTTGTCTATGTATTCACACATGTATTATGTTTCCGGTTAATACAATTCTAGCATGAATAATAAACATTTATCATGATATAAGGAAATAAATAATAACTTTATTATTGCCTCTAGGGCATATTTCCTTCAGTCTCCCACGTGCACTAGAGTCAATAATCTAGTTCACATCGTCATGTGATTTAACATCAATAGTTCACATCACCATGTGATTAACACCCATAGTTCACACCGACATGTGACCAACACCCAAAGGGTTTACTAGAGTCAATAATCTAGTTCACATCGCTATGTGATTAACACCCAAAGAGTACTGAGGTGTGATCATGTTTTGCTTGTGAGAGAATTTTAGTCAACGGGTCTGCCACATTCAGATCCGTAAGTATTTTGCAAATTCTGTGTCAACAATGCTCTGCACAGAGCTACTCTAGCTAATTGCTCCCACTTTCAATATGTATCCAGATTGAGATTTAGAGTTATCTGGATCAGTGTCAAAATTTGCATCGACGTAACCCTTTACGACGAACCTTTTGTCACTTCCATAATCGAGAAACATATCCTTATTCCACTAAGGATAATTTTGACCAATGTCCAGTGATCTACTCCTAGGTCACTATTGTACTCCTTTGCCAAACTTAGGGCAGGGTATACAATAGGTCTGGTACACAGCATGACATACTTTATAGAACCTATGACTGAGGCATTGGGAATGACTTTCATTCTCTCTCTATCTTCTGTCGTGGTCGGGTTTTGAGTCTTACTCAACTTCACACCTTGTAACACAGGCAAGAACTCCTTCTTTGACCGTTCCATTTTGAACTACTTCAAAATCTTGTCAAGGTATGTACTCATTGAAAAACTTATCAAGCGTCTTGATCTATCTCTATAGATCTTGATGCTCAATATGTAAGCAACTTCACCGAGGTCTTTCTTTGAAAAAACTCCTTTCAAACATTTCTTTATGCTTTGCAGAATAATTCTACATCATCTCTGATCATCCATATGGCATACATATACTTATCAGAAATGCTGTAGTGCTCCCACTCACTTTCTTGTAAATACAGGTTTCACCGCAAGTCTGTATAAAACTATATGCTTTGATCAACTTATCAAAGCGTATATTCCAACTCCGAGATGCTTGCACCAGTCCATAGATGGTCGCTGGAGCTTGCATATTTTGTTAGTACCTTTAGGATTGACAAAACCTTATGGTTGCATCATATACAACTCTTTTTTAATAAATCCATTAAGGAATGCAGTTTTGTTTATCCATTTGCCAGATTTCATAAAATGCAGCAATTGCCAACATGATTCGGACAGACTTAAGCATAGATACAAGTGAGAAACTCTCATCATAGTCAACACCTTGAACTTGTCGAAAACCTTTTGCGACAATTCTAGCTTTGTAGATAGTGACACTACTATCAGCGTCCGTCTTCCTCTTGAAGATCCATTTAATATCAATGGCTCGCCGATCAATGGGTAAGTCAATCAAAGTCCATACTTTGTTCTCATACATGGATCTCATCTCGGATTTCATGGCCTCAAGCCATTTCGCGGAATCTGGGCTCATCATCGCTTCCTCGTAGTTCGTAGGCTCGTCATGGTCAAGTAACATGACCTCCAGAACAGGATTACCATACCACTCTGGTGCGGATCTCACTCTGGTTTACCTACGAGGTTCGGTAGTAACTTGATCTGAAGTTACATGTCATCATCATTAGTTTCCTCATTAATTGGTGTAGTAGTCACAGGAACAGATTTCTGTGATGAACTACTTTCCAATAAGGGAGCAGGTACAGTTACCTCATCAAGTTCTACTTTCCTCCCACTCACTTCTTTCGAGAGAAACTCCTTCTCTAGAAAGGATCCATTCTCAGCAACGAATATCTTGCCTTCGGATCTATGATAGAAGGTGTACCCAACATTTTCTTTTGGGTATTCTATGAAGATGCACTTCTCATATTTGGGTTTGAGCTTACCAGGTTGAAACTTTTTCACATAAGCATTGCAACCTCAAACTTTAAGAAACGACAACTTAGGTTTCTTGCCAAACCATAGTTCAGACGGTGTCGTCTCAACGGATTTAGATGGTGCCCTATTTAACGTGAATGTAGCTGTCTCTAATGCATAACCCCAAAACGATAGCGGTAAATCAGTAAGAGACGTCATAGATCGCACCATATCTAATAAAGCACGGTTACGACGTTCGGACACACGATTACACTGTGGTGTTCCAGGTGGCGTGAGTAGTGAAACTATTTCACATTGTTTTAACTGAAGGCCAAACTCGTAACTCAAATATTTACCTCTGCGATCATATTGTAGAAACTTTTATTTTCTTGTTACGATGATTCTCCACTTCACTCTGAAATTCTTTGAACTTTTTCAAATGTTTCAGACTTGTGTTTCATTAAGTAGATATACCCATATCTTCTCAAATCATCTGTGAAGGTTAGAAAATAATGATACTTGCCGTGAGCCTTAACACTCATCGGACCGCATACATCAGTATGTATTATTTCCAATAAGTCAGTTGTTCGCTCCATTGTTCCGGAGAACGGAGTCTTAGTCATCTTGCCCATGAGGCATGGTTCGCAAGCATCAAGTGATTCATAATCAAGTGATTCCAAAAGTCCATCAGCATGGAGTTTCTTCATGCACTTTACACCAATATGACCTAAACGACAATGCCACAAATAATTTGCACTATCATTATTAACTTTGCATCTTTTGGTTCCAATATTATGAATATGTGTATCACTACGATCGAGATCCAACAAACCATTTTCATTGGGTGTGTAACCATATAAGGTTTTATTCATGTAAACAGAACAACAATTTATTCTCTTACTTAAATGAATAACCATATTGCAATAAACATGATCAAATCATATTCATGCTCAACGCAAACACCAAATAACACTTATTTAGGTTCAACACTAATCCCAATAGTATAGGGAGTGTGCGATGATGATCATATCAATCTTGGAACCACTTCCAACACACATCATCACTTCACCCTTAACTAGTCTCTGTTCATTCTGCAACTCCCGTTTCGAGTTACTACTCTTAGCAACTGAACTAGTATCAAATATCGAGGGGTTGCTACGAACACTAGTAAAATACACATCAATAATCTGTATATCAAATATACCTTTGTTCACTTTGCCATCGTTCTTATCCGCCAAAACTTGGGGCAGTTCCGCTTCCAGTGACCAATCCCTTTGCAGTAGATGCACTTAGTCTCAGGCTTAGGACCAGACTTGGGCTTCTTCACTTGAGCAGCAACTTGCTTGCCGTTCTTCTTGAAGTCCCCCTTCTTCCCTTTGCCCTTTTCTTGAAACTAGTGGTCTTGTCTACCATCAACACTTGATGCTCTTTCTTGACTTCTACCTTCATCGATTTCATCATAATGAAAAACTCGGGAATCATTTTCGTCATCCCTTGCATACTATAGTTCATCACGAAGTTCTACTAACTTGGTGATTGTGACTAGAGAATTCTGTCAATCACTATCTTATCTGGAAGATTAACTCCCACTTGATTCAAGTGATTGTAGTACCCAGACAATCTGAGCACATGTTCACTGTTTGAGCTATTCTCCTCCATCTTTTAGCTATAGAACTTGTTGGAGACTTCATATCTCTCAACTCGGGTATTTGCTTGAAATATTAACTTCAACTCCTGGAACATCTCATATGGTCCATGACATTCAAAACGTCTTTGAAGTCCCGGTTATAAGCCGTTTAAGCATGGTGCACTAAACTATGAAGTAGTCATCATACTGAGCTAGCCAAATGTTCATAACATCTGCATCTGCTCCTGCAATAGGTTTGTCACCTAGCGGTGCATCAAAGACATTATTTTTCTGTGCAGCAATGAGGATAAACCTCAGATCACGGATCCAATCCGCATCATTGTTACTAACATCTTTGAACTTAGTTTTCTCTAGGAACATATCAAAAATAAAATAGGGGAGCTAAACGCGAGCTATTGATCTACAACATAGATATGCTAATACTACTAGGACTAAGTTCATGATAAATTAAAGTTCAATTAATCATATTACTTAAGAACTCCCACTTAGATAGACATCCCTCTAATCTTCTAAGTGATCACGTGATCCAAATCAACTAAACCATGTCCGATCATCACGTGAGATGGAGTAGTTTCAATGGTGAACATCACTATGTTGATCATATCTACTATATGATTCACGCTCGACCTTTCGGTCTCCGTGTTCCGAGGCCATATCTGTTATATGCTAGGCTCGTCAAGTTTAACCTGAGTATTCTACGTGTGCAACTGTTTTGCACCCGTTGTATTTGAACATAGAGCCTATCACACCCGATCATCACGTGGTGTCTCAGCACGAAGAACTTTCACAATGGTGCATACTCAGGGAGAACACTTGTACCTTGATAATTAGTGAGAGATCATCTTATAAAGCTACCGTTGAACTAAGCAAAATAAGATGTATAAAAGATAAACATCACATGCAATCATAATATGTGACATGATATGGCCATCATCATCTTGTGCCTTTGATCTCCATCTCCAAAGCATCATCATGATCTCCATCGTCACCGGCATGACACCATGATCTCCATCATCTTGATCTATATCAATGTGTCGTCACATGGTTGTCTCGCCAACAATTGCTCTTGCAACTATTGCTATCGCATAGCGATAAAGTAAAGCAATTATTTGGCGCTTGCATCTTATGCAATAAAGAGACAACCACAAGGCTTCTTCCAGTTGCCGATAACTTCAACAAAACATGATCATCTTATACAACAATTTATATCTCATCACGTCTTGACCATATCACATCACAACATGCCCTGCAAAAACAAGTTAGACGTCCTCTACTTTATTGTTGCAAGTTTTACGTGGCTGCTACGGGCTGAGCAAGAACCGTTTTACCTACGCATCAAAACCACAACGATAGTTTGTCAAGTTGGTGCTGTTTTAACCTTCGCAAGGACCGGGCGTAGCCACACTCGGTTCAACTAAAGTTGGAGAAACTGACACCCGCCAGCCACCTGTGTGCAAAGCATGTCGGTAGAACCAGTTCGCGTAAGCGTACGCGTAATGTTGGTCCGGGCCGCTTCATCCAACAATACCGCCGAACCAAAGTATGACATGCTGGTAAGCAGTATGACTTATATCGCCCACAACTCACTTGTGTTCTACTTTTGCATATTACATCAACGCATAAAACCTGGCTCGGATGCCACTGTTGGGGAATGTAGTAATTTCAAAAAAAAATCCTACGCACACGCAAGATTATGGTGATGCATAGCAACGAGAGGGGAGAGTGTTGTCTACGTACCCTCGTAGGCCGAAAGCGGAAGCGTTATAACAACGCGGTTGATGTAGTCGTACGTCTTCATGGCCCGACCGATCAAGCATCGAAACTACGACACCTCCGAGTTCTAGCACACGTTCAGCTCGATGACGATCCCCGGACTCCGATCCAGCAAAATGTCGGGGAAGAGTTCCGTCAGCACGATGGCGTGGTGACGATCTTGATGTTCTACCATCGCAGCGCTTTGCCTAAGCACCGCTACAATATTATCGAGGATTATGGTGGAGGGGGGCACCGCACACGGCTAAGAGATCAATGATCAATTGTTGTCTCTATGGGGTGCCCCCTGCCCCCGTATATAAAGGAGCAAGGGGGGAGGCGGCCGGCCTAGGAGGAGGGCGCGCCAAGGGGGGTGTCCTACTCCCACCGGGAGTAGGACTCCTCCTTCCCTTGTTGGAGTAGGAGAGAAGGAAAGAGGGGGGAGGAACAAGGAAAAGGGGGCTGCACCCCTTGTCCAATTCGGACCAGAGGGGGGGCGCCTCCTTCCTTTTGGCCTCTCTCCTCTATTCTCGTGTGGCCCAATAAGGCCCATATACTCCCCGGCGAATTCCCGTAACTCTCTGGTACTCGGAAAAATACCCGAATCACTCAAAACCTTTCCGATGTCCGAATATAGTCGTCCAATATATCGATCTTTACGTCTCAACCATTTCGAGACTCCTCGTCTATGTCCCCGATCTCATCCGGGACTCCGAACTCCTTCGGTACATCAAAACTCATAAACTCATAATATAACAGTCATCGAAACCTTAAGCGTGCGGACCGTACGGGTTCGAGTACAATGTAGACATGACCGAGACACGTCTCTGGTCAATAACCAATAGCGGAACCTGGATGCTCATATTGGCTCCCACATATTCTACGAAGATCTTTATCGGTCAAACCGCATAACAACATACGTTGTTCCCTTTGTCATCGGTATGTTACTTGCCCGAGATTCGGTCGTCGGTATCTCAATACCTAGTTCAATCTCGTTACTGACAAGTCTCTTTACTCGTTCCGTAATACATCATCTCGCAACTAACTCATTAGTTGCAATGCTTGCAAGGCTTTAGGTGATGTGCATTACCGAGAGGGCCCAGAGATACCTCTCCGAAATCGGAGTGACAAATCCTAATCTCGAAATACGCCAACCCAACAATTACCTTCGGATACACCTGTAGAGCACCTTTATAATCACCCAGTTACGTTGTGACGTTTGGTAGCACACAAAGTGTTCCTGTGGTAAACGGGAGTTGCATAATCTCATAGTCATAGGAACATGTATAAGTCATGAAGAAAGCAATAGCAACACACTAAATGATCAAGTGCTATGCTAACGGAATGGGTCAAGTCAATCACATCATTCTCCTAATGATGTGATCCCGTTAATCAAATGACAACTCATGTCTATGGCTAGGAAACTTAACCATCTTTGATTCAATGAGCTAGTCAAGTAGAGGCATACTAGTGACATACTGTTTGTCTATGTATTCACACATGTATTATGTTTCCGGTTAATACAATTATAGCATGAGTAATAAACATTTATCATGATATAAGGAAAGAAATAATAACTTTATTATTGCCTCTAGGGCATATTTCCTTCAGTCTCCCACTTGCACTAGAGTTAATAATCTAGTTCACATCGCCATGTGATTTAACATCAATAGTTCACATCACCATGTGATTAACACCCATAGTTCACATCGACATGTGACCAACACCCAAAGGGTTTACTAGAGTCAATAATCTAGTTCACATCGCTATGTGATTAACACCCAAAGAGTACTGAGGTGTGATCATGTTTTGCTTGTGAGAGAATTTTAGTCAATGGGTCTGCCACATTCAGATCCATAAGTATTTTGCAAATTTCTGTGTCAACAATGCTCTGCACAGAGCTACTCTAGCTAATTGCTCCCACTTTCAATATGTATCCAGATTGAGATTTAGAGTTATCTGGATCAGTGTCAAAATTTGCATCGACGTAACCCTTTACGACGAACCTTTTGTCACTTCCATAATCGAGAAACATATCCTTATTCCACTAAGGATAATTTTGACCAATGTCCAGTGATCTACTCCTAGATCACTATTATACTCCTTTGCCAAACTCGGGGCAGGGTATACAATAGGTCTGGTACACAGCATGACATACTTTATAGAACCTATGACTGAGGCATAGGGAATGACTTTCATTCTCTCTCTATCTTCTGTCGTGGTCGGGTTTTGAGTCTTACTCAACTTCACACCTTGTAACATAGGCAAGAACTCCTTCTTTGACCGTTCCATTTTGAACTACTTCAAAATCTTGTCAAGGTATATACTCATTGAAAAACTTATCAAGCGTCTTGATCTATCTCTATACATCTTGATGCTCAATATGTAAGCAACTTCACCGAGGTCTTTCTTTGAAAAAACTCCTTTCAAACATTCCTTTATGCTTTGCAGAATAATTCTACATCATCTCCGATCATCAATATGTCATACATATACTTATCAGAAATGTTGTAGTGCTCCCACTCACTTTCTTGTAAATACAGGTTTCACCGCAAGTCTGTATAAAACTATATGCTTTGATCAACTTATCAAAGTGTATATTCCACTCCGAGATGCTTGCACCGGTCCATAGATGGTCGCTGGAGCTTGCATATTTTGTTAGTACCTTTAGGATTGACAAAACCTTCTGGTTGCATCATATACAACTCTTCTTTAATAAATCCATTAAGGAATGCAATTTTATTTATCCATTGGCCAGATTTCATAAAATGCGGCAATTGCTAACATGATTCGGACAGACTTAAGCATAGATACGAGTGAGAAACTCTCATCATAGGACCCTGCGGAGGTGGTGCGTCACCGTGTCAGTGAGGAGGACGCGCACGTTCGTCGCTACTTGTTTGCGTTGGAGCATAGGTTCTCCAATACCTGGCAGGTTCCCCAGGGATCTCACTGGAGCTATGATCCCGTGATGGTTTCTTCTCTGTGGGTGTCCACCGCCCACGCTGATATCCGTTGTGTGCTAGGGTTTTAGTTGTATTAGTGATATTATATGTATGACACTATTCAGGATGTATTAGTGATAATATTCGATGATGTATGGATGCATGAGATGATTTACTTTTGCTTATTGAATGCATGCTAATTTGAGTCCTATAAGATATTTTGAAATGTATATCTTGTCTTGCTCAAATAGGATATGTGCTTGCCCAAGTGGCCGGTCATGTTTGCAGGTTACACCTCCGAGTGGCCTATGTTTTACCGGAGTGTTGATTCATTTCCGTTCTGGCAAATTTCAGGCGCTCGATATGTTCTATTTTAGCAAAGGTCATGCCGGATTTTTCCGTGAATTTTGGCATGACTTGTGCCAGAAGATGTAGGAAATATCGAGTGCCCCAGATTTGTGTGTTGAGTATCCTGGTAGTTGTCTTTGATCGATTTTCAATTAATGTTTTAACTATGAACATAGGAAATGTCTGACGATGAAAAGGATTTTGGTATTTGCAAATACTGCGAAGACGAGCGCGACCTGTGCGACGGAATCTTCCTAGATGATGATAGGCGCTTCAGCATCAAGCTGGACGAGAACTTCGAAGTGGATACAGTAAGTCACAACAACAAGTCTTTTTTCATAATTAAGCATGACATTTGCTTCATTTGCTTCAACTTATAATTTAAGCATGACATTAAGCATGACAAGTCTTTTTTTACTATTCTACTAGCGTATTCCCTGCCATGCAAGAGTTTTTGTATTGGATAAGATAGGTTTCAGTTGTACTATGGAGGAAAAGAAAGTTTACTTGAAGACCGAGCTGGTTATATTTTCCACGCAAAATTATACAATTCAGACGACTACACATATTTTGGATGCAAAACATGGAGAGCACTATGCAAGACTTATGCATTTGAGCCTGATATGGTTATCACCTTTGATATTCGTCCGGAAGATGATATTGAAGGTAATACCGACATCTGGGTCGATGTGCAGACGCCTCCAGTTATACCATTATGTAAGTTTCTCGACCATATTTATGTCTTTGATATTGTTTATTCAAAAATAGTTGATAACTAATTTGTATTGTCAGCTTATTTCGGTGCAAGCAAACATGTCCAGCGCTTGGTAGACAAAATCTACTACTGTCCCGAGGCTGAACTAAACTGCGAGGAGCTAAGTCATTATATTTCATGGCTTGAGGATCTTGATACTGTTAAGACAAATTTTCTTCCGGCATTTAGAAATGTTAGTACTGAAAACGTGCGACCAATAATGTTCGTAATGAAATACGGTCACATCTATTTAGGAATGATGGTAAGATTTTTACTATTTGTCCTCAGTGCATCTTTTCCATACATTATTTTTGAAGCTAAACTTCATTGCTAAGTATGTTACCATACGATGTTCTTCAACAGGGACTCTCGATGAATGTTGTGCCTTATGGGATCGAGACTAAAGGTACCATGAGTATTATTAGCTTACGGCCAAGATATCCTATAGATTACTTTAGTGCATTCAAGATTAGCGACAGATGCTTAATAATGCAAGATTGGACCAAATGTGTGATGAAGAAGCGCAGAGAAGTACTAGGAGGCAGCAAACAGATGCACTACCCACGATTAGGAGACAGGTTCATCTGCATGCTCCAACTTGATCAAGGAGAGCTACACATGTTTTATATTATTTTACCTAAGATAGAGCAACAGGAGTGATTAGCTAGCTAGAAATGAGTTTGATGATGATGATGTGCTACACTATTACTATGATGATAAAATAGCTAGTGTTGGTGGTAATGACTATGATGATTATTATTAGCTAGTGTTAGTGGTGATTAAATAAATATTGTTGGTGGTAATGACTATGGTGATGATTAAATAGCTTGTGCTGGCGCATTAGATTCAAGTGGAGGCAACATGTGGTGCACATCGAAAGTACTACTAGTCCAAACTGATCAAGTTTGGATTAGTAGTATACTTTTGACATGCACCACATATTGCCTCCACTTGAACCTAATCCACCTTCATTTGACACACTGTTATGGACATAATGATGTAAACCTCATAACTGGTATTGTACCAATATTTATACGATGGCGCATAAATACACTAAAAATAAAAAAAATAAAAAAAGAAGACTAGTAGCGATGGAGAGAAAACACGCTGCCAGTAGTTACATTAGCAATAGCGTGGGAGTGAACAAACGCTGCAGCTATTTGTCCTAGCAGTAGCGTGTGCGGGCACGCGTTACTGCTAAGCAATAGCTATAGCGCCTTATTAGTGAGCACAAAACCAGCGCTACTGCTAGGGTTTTCCCTAGTAGTGATAGTATATCTAGCCCGATAACTACAAAATAACCATGTTGGTAACTATAGTACATCTAGTCCGATAACTTCAAAAGCTACCGCCGTCTCGTCTTCATGAGCTGGACACAAACCCTAGCAAAACTTAAAGCACCAAAAAACAGAGTCCTCCCACCGGCAAGCGCCGGGATCCACTGCGCACCCATGGCAATAGCGCCACTGATCGACGGCGCTGCCGACGGGAGGTAGAAATCCTAGCCGCCTTTTCGTTCGTTGAGGTAAGATCCGTGGGATTGCATGACATTCTATGTTATTTGCATAGGAGTTGCAGAGATATGTTTCTAACTTTTTTTTCAGGATCGAAGCTATCATGATGTTTGTACATAAAACTATCAGGTCTATGATTTATAAATTATCGTATTATTTTTGTAGCAGTTAATAGTGTATGTTGCAAACAACTTTTCTTTCCGGATCAAAGTTACCGTAGTATTTTCACGTAAATTAATGGGACCGCGGTGCGTAAAAATAGTGTATGATGCACCAAAGAAATCCATGAGAAAAACAACCCTAGAAGTATCCATGTATATACAATCAAGAAAAAAAATACCTTTTCATACGATGTTTTAGCGTATGACGTGCATATGATTGTATAAATTATTTACATAAGGATTTTATCTAACAGTGATTAGTTAGTATGGCACATGCATCAAATGCAAAAAATATTGGATATACGCTGGTAGTTGAAAACAACGAGTTCAAAAGAGTTGATCGCTTCATATTAGACAACAAAAGCGTTTGGTTGAGATGGTTCACCTGATCAGCTCACTGTTGGAAGAGCGGAGTTCGATGCCCGCCCAGAAAAAACGAGTCGCACGACTAGTCCCACTCCTTCTCTCTCTCTCAAAAAAAAAGTCCCTCTCCTTCGCTCGATCCCCCACCTCCCCGCTCGCGCTCGCGATAGGGTTACAGGACCGCCGCCGCCGCGCCGCCCGACAGCCCGCCCCGGCCGCTCCTCCGTCCCGCCCGCTCACCTGAAGCCGCTGGCCTCGACGCCCGACGCCGCCTCGCCGGACTTCGCCCGGGCCGTCGCCTAAGGTGAGCTCTCCTCTCCTCTCCTCCCCTCCCTGTCTTATCTGTTCTGTCCCCCATGCCTCTCTTTTCTATCAATTTTTTGTTACAAAATTGATGGATGGATGGACTGATGAATGGATGTATTATACTCCACAATCTCTCATGTTGTAGTTGATCATGGTAATGCCACCCTGGGCGCAGCCTCTATTCCTTCTTGTTCGTCCCTGTTCCTAGTTCTTCTCTGTACATGGAACAATGGATGGATAGATCATAGATGGATGTAAGTTTGTTTGGTAGGAGTAGATGATTTGCTTGATGGCTGAAAGCAATTCAACACACAGTTTCAGTTCAGGGACATTGCAGACATTTCAGCACACAACTCATCCCATAATCTCAGACCACAATCTCAGAAAAGAACTCGATGGCTGATTCTGTGGGAAGTTTCTCAGAAGCTGATTTTGGAGAATCAAAAGCTGAAAAGAACTGGGCCCCAGTGGCTCCCCGCCCCCCTTACCCTCCCCGATAGTTATTTTAGGTGTTTATAGAGGAAAAAACCCTCCAGCAGCGCCCCGATCCCCTCCCCGTTTTCGTGGTCTCCCGGCGCAATCTGGAGCCCGAGCTACCGGCGCGTGGACGCCAAGTGCTGATCGAGAATCCTCCTTGCCTCCAGCAAGCCGCCGCCAGGTTCGTCCCTTCGCCCAGCTGGATAGTGAGAGGGAGAGGGGGTACCCAGGGACGCCCAGATCGGCGCTGGCGGCGCGGCTGCTCGGGAGCAGGGGAGGCTGGGCTAGCCGTCCGGCACGGAGAAGCATGAGGCAGAGGAGGTGGGCGGCGTTGGGGAGGAGCGCGGCGCAGACGAGGCGCCCCGGTGCTCGTCGGAGGCGCGAGGCACTGCATGCTGGGCTTGCTGTTCCCGGAGCAACGCTGCAGCGGCTTGGCTTGTGCTGCTTGAGTGCCGCTGCTGCTGTGATAGACTGGGAGAGAGAGTGAGCGACGCTTCGGCTGAGATGAATGATGGGCAAGCCGAGTGCCTGGTGGGATTTTGGGTAGTCTCCAAAACTAGCAGTTTGGAGGTGAAGCTAGGAGTGGAGCTCTCCCAAACATGGCCTAAATGTTGAAATACAGAACTTTTTCTGAGGATCACCTTGGGGTCACTTGGTTGCAGCTCTCCTTTTGTACACAGCAATTTCCTTATCATTTATTCCCTCCCTATCAAAATATAAGACCTTCAAATGTGTTGAGTATTTCTAATGAATGATTTTACTTTGATTATATTTTCAAGCCAAATGTATTTCTGTTTATGGGCACTACTCTGAAACAGGCATATATGCTATTTGAATTGAAAGCATGCTGCAAAGATTTAACAAAAAGAGTAAAACTTCTGTTGGAACGTTCAGCATTCTGCAGATGCCGGATAGTGCAACTAAAGCGTAATCAAACCACAAACATTGTTGTTAGCATGGGCCTTCTTTTCCAGTTAGCAGTCATGCACTCAGTAATTCTCATATAGTTTATGTCAATTCCAGGGTCCAAAGCTATGGTTGCAGATGAAAAACTGCCAGCTTCTGGAGATGCTAACAACTCAGAGCAACAGCTTCATGATACTGGTCTGTACTATTAACTTATCTCCATGTTTGATTTTCTCTTCTCTGAGTTGCAAAATAAAGTTGGTGTTTCTCCAGACATTAATCAGAGTGGCTTAGCTGTTAAGCAATGCTGCCAGATATAAATTGCTTCAGTTTGTTTCTAGCTAGGTCGGTTTGGGCAGCCTATATATTGAGGCCATGTGTATGTGTTTAGAAGGTACTAAGCTTGTGGCAGGATGTAGCCTCTCAAGCATGAATAAAATACAAAGAGCACATGTGTGTATCATGGTTTTCGAGTCGCGTGACTAGTCGTCGACTAGTCGATGAGTCGCAAAAAAATGGCGACTCAACTTAGTGTCGACTCATGACTCGAGTCGCGACTGCAGGCTTGACTTTTTCCGAGTCGCTACCCCAGAACGACTCATCGACTTGAAAACCATGGTGTGTATCATGTGTATGTGTGAGTAGGGGGTGGGGGTAGAGCTTGAGTGATTCTGTTCTAACATTTAGTATCAGGAGTTGAGCGATTCAACTCCAACAGTGACCACCAGCCATTTGGCTGCCTTTGAATTTTCCTCATCTTTTACTCCCTCCATTTGTGACATGGACGTGCTATCTGATATGCAGCTTTAGCATTAATTCTCATGTGACTATGCTAGTAAAACTTTATGAATTTGTGATATTATGGAATATTTTCCATGAAAAACATAATTGTGTTAAGTCTCACATGACCAGACTAAATAATTTTCAATACAACATGATACAAAGTTAGAGAAGTTTGAATGCACACATTCTAGGACAACATGTTAATAACTGGACCCTTAATGTGTTACTGACAAGTAGGCATGGGTAGCAAAACACCAGTCAAGGAGAAATAGAGGAAAGTGAACATGAACTCTTCTTTTTGTAAACATTGTTTATCGTGAAGTGAACATGAGCTTGTGTAGGCCACCTGATTTCATTTCTCATAACTAAACCTATAATATGTCAATGAAGTTTTCTGATGCATGCCCTGTGTTGAACTTTTGACAGCAGTGTAGCATGTCATGCCTGTTTGGTCCTTATGCGTATTTTTGCTATTTTTATTCCACAAATGCTTTTGTAGATATAAGCACATGGCGTGAAGCTTCATTTTTTGGCAGACACAAACTCACGTGTGGAGGATATGTGGAAGAAAATGAACAGCGGTTTGCCTGCGAAGATGCCCAAACCTGCGATGGTTAAGCTCAAAACAGCAGCAAAAGAAAAGAAACCTAAGGCCACAAATGTGAGTAATCTTTCTGGTATTAAGTTAACCGTGTGGCAAGCTGATGCTCAAACTGTTATGTTTTATGTTTCTATTTATGGTAGCTTTATTTTATTTTAAAAGTTGCATTTTTTATCCTGTAGAACTGGATGACCATTCTGGGCCTTCCACCAAAAATGGCTTCTGCAAATGATCAAGTCCCAAAAAATGAGCAACAACAGACACAGCACAAAACAAGTGAGGATGCTAAAAAACTTGCGGCAAACGCTCTTGCAGCTGTTAGAGATGCCGCTACTGCTGCATCTGGAAGAGGGAAAGTGGAGGTAAAGCCGTACTGTCAGCATCATGCAGATATTTTATTATTGTTAAATTCAAGTGAAGCTTCCATCTAAAAAATTGTGCCAGCACATGGCAAATGTGTAACTGCTGTTGCTTTTTTACATTGTTACTTGCTGTTCCGTGTTCATTCTTGTAGAGTAGCTTAAGTTCAACTGGCAAAAGCTTTGGAACGACCCTGATAATTGTGGATACAGATGACCAACTTGTGACACTTGGTATGATTTGTGCATCTGGTTCCACATGATGTGGCTAATATTCTAGTTTTGTATGACCCAACAGATAACCGAGGTAAGGGACTTTGCTGGCAAGGATATTGAGATCAAGAAACTCGTAGATGCGGATTCAAAGGAAGCGGTTGAGAAGGCCAGTGCAGCGGGTGCCTCGCCGTCCGCTGTGGACAACATTCTGGAGCAGATAAGGAAGAAGCAGAAGCTGAGTGTCCTGGACAAGACGAAGAAAGACTGGGGAGAGTACAAGGCAGAGAAGGGCGTGGAGGAGGAGCTGGGGGCGTACAAGAAGAGCTCGAATCAGTACCTTGATAGGCAGTCGTTCTTGAAGAGAGCCGATTACAGGGAGTACGAGCTCGAGCGAGATGCGCGGTTGTCGTTGATGGCGAAGCGGAAGAGTGAGAGTATGCAGGACGATGATGCCTAGGCTTTGATGAAAATTGCTATCATGTTGGCAGCACTTTGCCTTTTGTTGGAGTACTTAGTGGAGATTCTTTTGAGATAAATGGCAAAGACGTTATTTCATCGATTCCTTGTCTTATTATACATTCAGCCGGTCAATGTGAGTGATTTCCTGCAAAAAATAAAAATAAAATAAAATCGAGCGCTAATGAAGAAGAGGCAAATGGGTTTCTCAATCCTTTATTCCTACCTGCTAGGGTTGATAACATTTCTGAAACTGCGACAGGACCCAGGGGTACAAATTTTTAAGAAATTTGGTACCTAGTACTATGATTCTTTTTCTGAACAAGGCTTCAGATCAAAGTTAAAAGACTGCAAGTATGTATTACAACACCAGTAGAGAAGGAAAAAGTTCACTCGTTTAGAGATTGTATATTCGGGTTTAGAGATTGTACTTCAAGTCTCTTGGGCTGCAATGACTGGATTTAATCTTGGTCTTACCAAAAGCGTAAAAGTATAATTGGTTTACATATACCCTTGTGAATCGGATCAATACAACCATAAACACCGGATCATCTCTACTTATATCGATCAGCGCACGCAAGACCCAAGGCCAAAGACCAAGAACGCGAATGCATTCCATCTCAAGCTGAGCCATGGGTGCGCCCCTGCCTCCGCCCGCTTACGCCGACGGCGAGCAGACGGACTTCGTCCTCATCGAGAAATTCGGCTACGTCGCCGACCGCGAAGACGCCACAACCGCCACCTGCCTCCTGCAGGGCCCCGACCTCAAGGCCAGCATCAAGGTCACATTCTGCGCCGCCTGCCCGCCGCGCGTCTCCTACTTCTGCGTCCACGCCACCGAGTACGGCCACGGCGACTTGGACCTCGACCCGGCCATCCTCGCCACGGAGGGCCCTTCAGCCACTACACCCAGCTGCAGATCCGGATCGTTCACGGCTCGTTCATGGAGGACGGAGCCGTCACATTCGATGGCTGGAAAGCTGCCAAATGCAGCATGGCGGTCGACGCCCGCTCGCTGCCTTTGGCGGAGGCGTCTTGGCAGCACACGGGACTCCTCGAGCTCGATTCCTCGCAGATTTCCGTGTTGATGCCAAGTCTTGTGGTCGATGAGGGTACGGTAGCATTCGAGAGACTGCACGTTGGCCTACCCACCCTGAGCCTGCGAGACGACAACCTTGTTTATTTCCTCGCCAAGATCGACTACCGGGACATGGAGCACACAGCATATGTGCTTGCTCTTGACTTGAGAGACAAGACGATGAAGGGCGTCGCTGAGTTTGGAGCCAAAAACACAATTGGTTTGGGCCAGGCGTTTATTGCAAGTAGCATCTCCAAATATCTCAAAGTTGCTCCAGGGTAATTGATTATGCTTTGCTGCTGCCACTATTAATTTCAAAGATCCTTTTACTCAACATATTATGGGAGTGCCTAGAACTAATCTAGCTGAGTTATAATATGGTCTCATTCACCTGATGTAAGCTGGTGTCACGTGATAGTTGTCCCAGCCCGCTTTTGTTTTCTTTTTTGAGACAAAGCCCGCTTTTGGTTGTTCCTCGTAACCAGGCTCCCGAAATCCAATGCGGGTGGCGTCTATTGGGCTGTCAAATTGATTTAATTCCCGCACAGGCCGTTTGGGCTTTTCGGCCTGTTCACAAGTCATTGGGTGTTAAAACAAGCCGGTCCATTGGCAGATGCAACGCTGTATCACGTTGGTCATAAAAAAAAGGCCGGAAAAGCGCTTATATGGGATCTTGAACTCACGATCTAACAATGCTAAATGCGTGCTGTAAGCCACCACAGCTGATGGGTGTTGTTACACCATGAAACTTTCAAGAACTATCTACCATGAGAGATCGAACAGTTTTAGTACTTTTTCAAATATTTCTTGAAAAATTATATTTAAAAAACTTGAAAAAATCTTTAGAAATTCCCTGAACATTTTTTGCATTTATGAACAAAATTTGAAAACATGAACATTTTTGAATTTGTGAACATATTTTGAACAAAACAGAAACATTATTTTAAGTTCCCCAACTATTTTGAATTTGTGAACAAAATGAAATAAAGTGAATTTTTTTAGAAAACAGGAAGATTTTTCAATTTCTGAACAAAAATTTAAAAAAGCATGAGCATTTTTAAAATTCACGGACTTTTTTGAATTCATGAATAAAATTTCAAAATAGGAACATTTTTTGAAGTTCAGAACGTTTGTGTAAACACAAAAATTTGTTTAAATTTGCAAAATATTTTTTGAAAATCATGAACATTTTTTAAAAGAGAAAAAACTTAAAAAAGAAAAAGGAAATGTAAAACGAAAGAAAAAGAAAAAGAAAAGGGAGAGAACATGTAGTTGCGACCACCCTAAAAAGTTGCAACTGCGACTACCCTAGATAAACTTGCAGTTGCGAGAGGCCTTCAAAAACTTGCAATTGTGACTACCCTAGAGAAACTTGCAGTTGCGACCGGCCTTCAAAAACATGCAATTGCGACTACCCTAGAGAAACTTGCAGTTGCGACCGGCCTTCAAAAACTTGCAATTGCGACTACCCTAGCGAAACTTGCAGTTGCGACCGGCCTTCAAAAACATGCAATTGCGACTACCCTAGAGAAACTTGCAGTTGCAACCAGCCTTAAAAAACATGCAATTGCGACTGCTCTAGAGAAACTTGCAGTTGAGACCTACCTTGAAAAGTTGCAATTGCGACTGCCCTAGAGAAACTTGCAGTTGCGACTGGCCTTCAAAAGCATGCAATTGCGACTACTCTAGAGAAACTTGCAGTTGCGACCGGCCTTGAAAACTTGCAATTGTGACTACCCTAGAGAAACTTGTAGGTGCGATCGGCCTTTGAAACACTTGCAATTGCGGGTACCCTAGAGAAACTTGCAGTTTGTGGCCGGCCTTTGAAAAACATGCAGTTGCGATCCCCTAAAAAACGACTACCCTACGGAAAACATGTAGTTCTAATCCCATTTAAAAATGAAAAGAAGTCGAATGAACAACCACTGCCCGTCGATTTAGGTTTTCTTAAATAGAAAGCAAAAACCATCATGGGTCGTGAGCATCGTTAACAAACAATCAGAAAAAATTGAAGAACATGTCACAAAACAACGAGCCGCGTGTAATGTTCATTGGACAACCTACATGAATCCCGACGCAAATTGATCTGACGGCTGATGACGCAAATAAGGCATAGTTAAAACTCAGGTTGTGAGATGTAAAAATTGAAAAATAGCACAAATAAGAAATTCAAGACAAACATACAAAAAAAAAGACTAAGTGGGCAAATGGAGGAAAAGCTCACGAGAAGTACATAAATGCTTGCCTTGACTCTCCCCGTTCTGCACAATACACCGACAAAACGAGGCCAGGTACATAAATGCCGACCCCGCCCTGACAAACTGGCCCAAGACATGCCGCACACTAAGAAAAACAGATAACAGGCCGCGCCCAACATCTTCTCGACAGCAGCACAAATCTCAGCACGTTCTTACATCAGACGGACGTCAACGTGAATGAGACCATAGATAAATCTTAGCTAGCTGAGTTTCAGCAAAACCGATATATTATTTGTCATGGATATCAGAAACATTCGGATTGCCATGCTTGCCGACTAATCTTGCCACCTCGTGTCAACTAAAATTGTCATAAAAAACGTTCGGGTTGCCGTGCTTAAAATCCTAACGTTCGAAATTTATCATTTCCGAATTGATTATGCATATGCTTTGCTGCTGCCACTATTACTTCCAAAGATCCTTTTACTGGGTATATTTGCCATGGGTACCAGAAAAATTAAGATGCTATTTTTTTGGGGTATCCAAATTTAGCAGATCAATGCATATCCATTGGGGACATCGTAGTGTAGGGATGAGGGTGAACTATCTAAATTGAACCAAAATAAGATACTTCACACAGCTGATTGTGGAAGACCCTGGTGAGGTCATAAATGAATTAGTATGTATATACATGTATGGCTATACCTACTACCTAATACTTAATACCTATTTATTAATAATTAATAATAATATAGGACAGTGTGTTTCTTTGATTTTTCCATCCGTCATGATAATTGCCTATGAAGTTAAAGGAAATTACCCACTATTGCCACCTAAAGATGTACTACCTCCGTCTAAGTTTATTAGCCCTCATTGTATTATTTGGTCAAAGTTTGACCACATAGTTGACTAGAAAAACTATATTGTTGGATTCGTATTTGAAAGTTTTTCTAATATTATTTTTGCTACGTAACATATATTTTATTAATTAAAATCATGGCCAAAATCTGACCCAAAATCCGAGGGGGGCTAGTAAACCAGAGCAGAGGTAGTAAATGATAGGATAATTTTTGTTCCGCACCCGCGTCCGTTAGTAAGGATATGGTATGCACTTGGACGAATCCGCCGAATATGAATGCGGATACGGATTTTGTCAACCAAATATCCAACGGATATGGTATCTGTCGTGGTGGGCGCACAATAGATGCCAAGGGATGGCTAAAGATAGGAGGAGGCTTGATGTCAGGACCCCGACTCAATGCCACATCGATCTAGCATGTAACACCTCATATCACTTTGCGGCCTCACGCACGGTATTCCCATGGGTGTCGCCTTACCTTTGCCTGGGACCGTTTGCGCCTTTTGGCACACGTATATGACAGTGTCGCTAGCATCCACATGATAAGGAGCCCGGGCTGACATGGCTAGTCGTAAACCCAAAGTGGCACAGACTTACAAGGACAGGCATCCATGACCCAGCATCGAACGTGTCGGTCATCAGCGAGTGAATCCAGGCTGTAGCACTGGGCTAGCAGGACTCCGGTGAACCGGGCTGTAGCGGGCTAACAGGACTCCGGTATTCATCGCGTGACATTTCCCCGAAGGGACAGACACAGGAACGAAGAAGGACACATGCCGGCCAGCCTAAGTGTTCCGGAGCAGTAGCAAGCTACCATGGCTCGGTGGAAACACTAGGAGACATTTCCCGGTAAGAGAGGCTACTAAAGATAAACAACTAGATGGTCAGATCCCACACATACCAAGCATTTCAATAACATACACACAATATGCTTGATATGTGCAAATACAACGTGGCATCACAACATGACTCTACGACTCAAGTAATTTATTCAATAGGCTCCGAGGAGCGAGATATTACAAACATGGGTCTCATGACCCAACAATCAGAGCATACAAGTCAAAGCACATGCGGAAGCTATGATGTCTGAGTACAGACATCTATAAATGAAAAAGGCTGAGAAGCCTGACTATCTACCAGATCCTGCCGAGGGCACAAGATCGTAGCTGAGGTAACAAGCTAAACGTCGAAGTTCACGCGGAACTACTAGTGAGACTGAAGTCTCTCTGCAAAAACATAAAATAGGCAAACGTGAGTACAAATGTACCCAGCAAGACTTACATCAGATCTATCTACATATGCATCATTATCAACAAAGGGGGTGGTGGAGTTCAACTGCAGCAAGCCAGCTTTGACTCGGTGGCTATCCTGAACTACGACTGCGAGTAACTCTTTTGAGGTGGCGCACACGAGTCCACATATTCACCATATCAATACCCCACTATGGATCCGCTCCCGTCTCCCTACGAGAACGCCATCCATAGCACTCACGCTTATCTTGCGTATTTTAGAGTATCCACTTTCACTTGTCTATGAACTATGCAAGGGTTCCAAGTTTCCATATCCGAGGAATCCGGCTATTCGAATAGATAATGATAACCTTGCAGGGGTGTACTTCTTCACACACGCTTTCGCCACTTACCGCCCTGTACACGTCATGTACCTCGGCAACCTTCAAGCGGAAGCCGGGCGAGGGAGTCGGCCACGACCTGACTAACCGAACAAGTCTCTAGTCCAGGTTTATCGCCTATTCGGGTTCCATCCGAGAGGAGATCCGGCCGGGGTGTCGCTCACGGCCCCAAATGATGTGAGCAGGGTTCCCAAGCCCACCATTCGGGTGCCACTTGGTACACCGTGCCACTGTGCCTAGTCTGTCCCAAGCCCACCTGTACCGGGTGCCACTTGGTAGACTACTAACACTACCTACAAACACCAGAAACTAGTTGCAACTCCTGGACAGAGATCATGTTGATTAATAAGTCGAGAGAGCTTGGAGCGCCCGGAGCCCAATGTGTGGTAGTAACTGATCATGGATCACAAACACAGAACTCAGTTCCTGAGGACGGCTGCAATGAGACAACCCACCATGTACTCCTACATGGCCTCTCACCGCTACCTTTACCAAATCGTGTTCATACACTTAGCTCACACACAGTAGGACATGTTCACACGCCTCTGATTCATCCCCGATGAATCAGACCTGACTCAACTCTAAGCAGTAGCAGGCATGACAAACAAGCATAAATGAGTAGGCACATCAGGGCTCAAACAACTCCTACTCATGCTAGTGGGTTTCATCTATTTACTATGGCAATGACAGGTCATGCAAAGGATAAAGGGGTTCAGCTACCGCAGCAAGTAACAAATATGTCGTTGTTGTCCTAATGCAGTAAAAGAGAGCAGGAGCGAGAGAGTGGGATTTTATCGGAATGAACAAGGGGGTTTTGCTTGCCTGGCACTTCTGAAGATAACATTGAGTCTTCATCAGTGTCAACGATCACAACGTCGGAACATCGTCTATCGGGAGGGAACAGATACCGGCAACAAGGAAGAAATACAATCAATGCAATGCACAATATGATGCATGCTCATGACATGGCAATATGAATGTGTTTGAGCTAATGCAACTAGCAACAGATTAAATGAGGTTGGTTTGAATACAAGATTCAAATTCAAACTCCATATGTGATTATTCAAATGCCATTTAATTGATTTGTGCTATATAACAGCTATAAGTTGTTCTAACATGCATGAAAATGGTACAGATGGATTCCTTGAATTTTTCTGATAATTTTTCATATATAAATTATTTAATTTGGAGTTACGGTTGAATTTCTATGATTTATTGAAGTTTTGGACATTTCTGAAATTCTTGAATAATAATAAATCCAGTAAATGATTTAACTGCGTCAGCCTGACGCCAGCATGACGTCAGCGAGTCAACGACCAGGTCCAGGTCAAACCTGACGTGCGGGGTCCACACGTCAGTGACACAGGAACTAATCCCGCGTTGACTCGGGCTTTGACCCGCTACGGGGCCCGCTGTCAGTGTCTGTTAGTGTGCTAATTGGGGGGATTAGCCGCTAATGGCAACGCCACGTCAGCGGTCGACACCGGCGACCAAAAGCACGGCGGTGGCTCGCCGGAGATGCTCGGGGACGGAGCTACAGCCCGCGGCTGGTCGCGCTGAGGGCACCAAGAGGGAGCCCGTGGTCGCGCGCATCTAGGGGAACCAACGGGAGGTGCGGGGGTGGACGGAGTTCGCCAGAGTGGAGCCCGAGGCGGCGGCCGGAGCTCGGGGTTGGGGCGGGTTAGTGCTACGGTGTGCAAACGAGCGAGGTGAAGGGCTAGCAGAGCGCTACGCGATGCGGGGAGCGAGTTAGGCACGCCAGGGTGACCAAATGGTCACCGGAGCAACGCCGACGTTGAGCTCAGGCGGCGACGTGTTTCGGCCATAAAGGGGGCGACGGCTACGGTGATCAAATGAAGCGGGGAAGAGGGGGAAACGGTGGAGGAGCTCATGGGGGGTCGGTTGGAGCAGACGGCGAGCTCGGGGAGGCGGCGACGACGGCAAATCGACGGCGGCGGTCCTCGGTGGCCGAGGAGGGGAACTGCGGAGCTAGCGGCATCCAGGGGCTTCCGGTGCCTTTCGTCTGGGTGAGGATGAAGAGGGAGGCGAGGCGGAGCTTCCTGGGGCGTCGGTGGGGTGTGGGGTGGCCGGTAGGCGTGGCTACGGCGAGCGGCGGCGACGAGCTCCGTTCGGTCGCGGGAGAGAGAGGGGGCAGAGGGGGATAGGGACGGAGGGAGAGACACGGGAGAGTGGCGAGAGGTGCAAGGGGTCGAGGGGAGTGCGTGGCACCCTCGGGTGCCTCCAGCGGCGAGCAGGTAAGCAGGAGGTGGCCGGGGCTCTCGGGCGCGCGCCACGCCTCAGTCCTTCTGGCGAGGAGGAAGACGACAG
>NC_041390.1:557531593-557552096 GCF_002162155.2 Triticum dicoccoides | reverse complement strand
AATATATTCATTATATATTATGAATATAACTCCAAATTCAAATAAAATATTGATTTAAAATCAGAGCCCAAATAATTCCTTAGAAATGTCCCAAAATTTTGGTTTGATTTATAACTCTTGCCAAAATTGTCAGAGCTATTTCTAGGGCATTTTGGATTTACTGATTGCAATTTTAGGGTTTCTTGCCCCTTTATTAAAATGATTTCCGAGGCTTTCAATTTCCTCATTTCAACTTTCGGAATATAGACATGATGCACACATGAAGCTAGCCTAGAGCATTACCAGAAGCTAGGGATGTGACAACTCACCCCCACTAAACAAGAATCTCGACCCGAGATTCAAGTGTAGGGTAAGACGAAGGGGAAACGCAAACTAGTATAATCTTCACGATCCAGGGTGCATTCCATAAGAGTGTTGATTTGATCACCATCATTATCTTGATGTCTTGCTCCAAGAACTCCAACCGACATGGCAACGAGAGGAGAAAGAAAACTCTAGAAGGATCAATCTTCTCGAAGATCAATCAACCTAGGATCAGCTCACAAAGTGAGTCGTAGCAACATCTCTTGAGCTGAGACACGAAGCATACATCTGAAGAGATGGAGTGAGACAGATGACGAGGGCTCACTAGGTAGACAACAATTCCACACCTACGAGGGTGGTAAACGGTTGTCAGCGTAGCGAGGAGTTGAGTTGCCATGATACCATAACGATGCACCTTAGGGAAGGTGACTCGTAGAAATATCCCCTTAAGTGGCAAAAAGAATTACCTTTGATTCAAAGATCATTGAAACTCTTTAAACCAGCCTAAGGCAATTCTCGAGCGATCGTTTGGAGAGGGTCGGTAGAATGGCATACTCGGACTTGGATGATGTGGATTACCTTGTTGAAGACAACGTAATGGATGAATTTGCTTACCACCGGAAATGGAAGAGACCCATGGTAGAATGGCACATGGGCGGTGCAAGCTGGGAACAAAATGCAAATGCTGGGAATGATTCTGGTAACTGGGGAAGAACCCAACAATAGAGAGTGAACTCACTGTTTGAAAAGGTCATAGCATTGCCGAGGAAATTGAGAGCACTATATAGTTAATGCCGACGATCAAACCTAGCGCTTGCGCGTGCTCTCAAGAACTTGAGCATTTCCATAATCATCAAGGTTTTATCAACAACTGCGTCAAGGGTGCTGACACACAACATACTACCATGATGAATAGCGATGGACGATGCAGATGCAAAGGAGGATAACACTTTCTCAGATTTCACCTTAGCGAGGCCAAGCAAATAAAATCTGGATGATCGACCGAGAGACATTTAGCACTCCGCTTCTAATGTTCTCCTTGATGTGCTAGTGTAACCCCATTCATAGAAATGGTCTGGTATCTAGAACATCAAGTAAAGGTCGGACTTCGGAAACACAAAAATCCATAAGGAATAACTAGGGAGGTAAATCCTACGAAATCCTTATGGGAAGGTGGCCAACTTCTTCAATCAAGATACTACAATAACAGGTCCTTCGGCTGGGTGGTGCTGGCCACAACATCCACTTTACCAGTTATCAAGGGACCAATATTATAGTTCTTGGGGAAATGTTCCAACCATCATATCTGCCTGAGATTCAGAACTGGTTGGTGTCAGAATATTCCAGACTCATCGAGTCTAGGAAGAAAAGAAAGTTTGCAACACAATTCGACGAGATGACGTTGCGAGATTCTCGGGAAATGAACTACGATAGCAAGCTCCAAAACATGAGCTGGTTCTGCTACACACGTGTAAACACGCTGTCACAGACAAACATGAACACATGGTAGTCTTATAATAAAACACTACCGAGTTCAGGGGGGGAACCATCATCGAGGATATCGAAGTCTTGTGCACTTAAATTAGACTTCTTTACCTAGAACAAGTCAATCAGTGGCTTGGTGTGCTAAGAACACATATAGAATGGAGGCGGCCAACCTACCAAACCATAGAATACTTCGCACATATGCATGACCAACTTGGGATGATTCCAGAGGAGCAAAAACAAACTTTCTCGAATTCACGGCGGCAACTTACATCAAATGCACGTGAATCAAAGGAAGTCACTTCTTTCATCCAACATATACTTCATGAACGGGGCATGAAGAAAATGCTTATACAAGTTCCCAACACTAGCTTAATGTTCAACAAAATCATGGAGGAGATAAGGATGTTGTCAATGGACTCAACAACAATTCATCCAGGTTTCCATATAAAAGGAATTCCATAGTTAAGTGAACACGGTGATAGCATTGGCCAGACCAAAGAATATAATGGTGTATGCTCGAGGAAAACCATGAGTAAGACAACATTACGAATATCGTTGGTTCTGATTTGATTTGACGATAGCCCATACTCAATCAAAGGTTTGGGTAAGATAATAGATCCAACAATTGTTCACAAGGACCAATTGATGAAGATATCATCTTTCTTCAACACACACACACACACACACAAAAGGATATCCCTTAACATGAACTAACTCGGACAAGCTTTTATCTTCCAACTCTCCAAGTTGTTGTTTAGCTTATCCAACTAGCTCAGGGTATCCAACACGAATTCTTGGAGAAAGGGTGGTTTACATGAATAAACCAACTTGATCACGAACTCAACATAGCGGTCAGGTGAGAACCTGGTAATACTTCCGAGAAGATATACGGAAAATCACGAACCACCGATATGGTACTAAGTTCGAGAACAATCTTGCTTTTCAGGGCAAGATGATATGATCAAATGAGCGAGGACTTGACAAAATCCTAACTCGTCAATCAAAGGGTGCACCAGGAAATAAGGACTAGGTAGCACAATCTATCTTAGAATGATGATTCAAGAACCAACACGCTAAGAATGAAATTATTGCCCTTTTACTACCAAGCAACAAGGTTGCTAGGAGTATTGATTTCACACATCACGATTCACTTGTCGACATTCCGGTTGCAACAACACGGGAACCGAGAAATGAAAAGGATGGCGAGAAGTATCACTGTATCAAGAGTTCATAGGATGGTGTGCAACTCCCATGATAACCTTAATATAAAGAGGGTAATACTTCAGGGTAGAACAGGACAAAACTGAATTAGTATTTTGGTCTGCGGAGTATGACTACTTTGACCCAATCCTAGATATGGATGAGGTACTGGAGTTCATTTCTCCTAGTCATTCTGGGATAGAATGGCTTGACGAACCACAGGAGTAATAGACATCGATGAACGAATGCACGCATACTCTTGACTATCAATTGATAGACGAGGGTCAGAAGACAACTAAAGAGGGACAACTCAAAGGAACATACGATTTTCTGAGTTGTGGATGCATAGATTAGTTTGTCGAGCGAAGCTCAACGTTTCTTCCGGATAACCCATGCGGAAAAAGGTAGAACTAGCAGATTCACAATATAGAATGGAAAACTCATCAAGAGCACTCTGGTTGTGATCGTTCAGTTCAACGAGGAACTTCTGCCATAAGTAGTTCATGGTATTTGGAAGAAGAAGATACCACAGACTTCAAGGACTATCGCAAAGGTTACTAATAACCTAAGGGAGCTATCAATTACTATCAACATGAAGTAAGGTGAATCTTGGGTTCAAAACCCAGGAGTAGAATGCCTACCAACTAGGTGGCATCACGGGATGCTTACGAGAATGAAGGCCAGAATCATCACACTGGGACACAAATCATGGCTAGCTTACTAGGTGACTCCCTAAAACTCCTAGGGTCATAATAGTAGCTCCAACATAAAGGTCGAGGCAGTAGAGTACCTCAACTCAACAATTAGTGTGATTGAGCTGGCATAAAGGAACATCGTAACCAGGGGGAAAGAATTTTGCAAATGCATCAGACTATTTAGAAACCTGGGATGACTAGGACAGCATAACGGCTGTAAATGCTCAAAAAAGATTTGAGACATTCACAAAAATGGTGGCATAACCACTCAGAAGCACAATATCAAGGTTTCGAGATCAACAGTCAACATACAGAAGATAGAAACTGAACTGAGGCTTAAACCCAACAATCTTACAAGTCTACAGATTAGCAACACGTGATCCTGATAGAAAGAAGAGATAGCCTAGTTCTTAATCCCCGTAGGAAAGAAAAGATGACTCAGATCAGAAGGCATAAGGTATAAGGAGTAAAAAGAGCCTTACGTTCCATCCCACAATCAATTCCCTTATATAACTAAAGAATTTCTAGACTCAACTTCGACCAGTTTGGCTTGGTAATCCTACAGGCAGTCAAGCTCTGATACCAAAGCTGTCAGGACCCCGACTCAATGCCACATCGATCTAGCATGTAACACCTCATATCACTTTGCGGCCTCACGCACGGTATTCCCACGGGTGTCGCCTTACCTTTGCCCGGGACCGTTTGCGCCTTTTGGCACACGTATATGACAGTGTCGCTAGCATCCATATGATAAGGAGCCCGGGCTGACATGGCTAGTCGTAAACCCAAAGTGGCACAGACTTACAGGGACAGGCATCCATGACCCAGCATCGAACGTGTCGGTCATCAGCGAGTGAATCCAGGCTGTAGCACTGGGCTAGCAGGACTCCGGTGAACCGGGCTGTAGCGGGCTAACAGGACTCCGGTATTCATCGCGTGACATTTCCCCGAAGGGACAGACACAGGAACGAAGAAGGACACATGCCGGCCAGCCTAAGTGTTCCGGAGCAGTAGCAAGCTACCATGGCTCGGTGGAAACACTAGGAGACATTTCCCGGTAAGAGAGGCTACTAAAGATAAACAACTAGATGGTCAGATCCCACACATACCAAGCATTTCAATAACATACACACAATATGCTCGATATGTGCAAATACAACGTGGCATCACAACATGACTCTACGACTCAAGTAATTTATTCAATAGGCTCCGAGGAGCGAGATATTACAAACATGGGTCTCATGACCCAACAATCAGAGCATACAAGTCAAAGCACATGCGGAAGCTATGATGTCTGAGTACAGACATCTATAAATGAAAAAGGCTGAGAAGCCCGACTATCTACCAGATCCTGCCGAGGGCACAAGATCGTAGCTGAGGTAACAAGCTAAACGTCGAAGTTCACGCGGAACTACTAATGAGACTGAAGTCTCTCTGCAAAAACATAAAATAGGCAAACGTGAGTACAAATGTACCCAGCAAGACTTACATCAGATCTATCTACATATGCATCATTATCAACAAAGGGGGTGGTGGAGTTCAACTGCAGCAAGCCAGCTTTGACTCGGTGGCTATCCTGAACTACGACTGCGAGTAACTCTTTTGAGGTGGCGCACACGAGTCCACATATTCACCATATCAATACACCACTATGGATCCGCTCCCGTCTCCCTACGAGAACGCCATCCATAGCACTCACGCTTATCTTGCGTATTTTAGAGTATCCACTTTCACTTGTCTATGAACTATGCAAGGGGTCCAAGTTTCCATATCCGAGGAATCCGGCTATTCGAATAGATAATGATAACCTTGCAGGGGTGTACTTCTTCACACACGCTTTCGCCACTTACCGCCCTGTACACGTCATGTACCTCGGCAACCTTCAAGCGGAAGCCGGGCGAGGGAGTCGGCCACGACCTGACTAACCGAACAAGTCTCTAGTCCAGGTTTATCGCCTATTCGGGTTCCATCCGCAAGGAGATCCGGCCGGGGTGTCGCTCACGGCCCCAAACGATGTGAGCAGGGTTCCCAAGCCCACCATCCGGGTGCCACTTGGTACACTGTGCCACTGTGCCTAGTCTGTCCCAAGCCCACCTGTACCGGGTGCCACTTGGTAGACTACTAACACTACCTACAAACACCAGAAACTAGTTGCAACTCCTGGACAGAGATCATGTTGATTAATAAGTCGAGAGAGCTTGGAGCGCCCGGAGCCCAATGTGTGGTAGTAACTGATCATGGATCACAAACACAGAACTCAGTTCCTGAGGACGGCTGCAATGAGACAACCCACCATGTACTCCTACATGGCCTCTCACCGCTACCTTTACCAAATCGTGTTCATACACTTAGCTCACACACAGTAGGACATGTTCACACGCCTCTGATTCATCCCCGATGAATCATACCTGACTCAACTCTAAGCAGTAGCAGGCATGACAAACAAGCATAAATGAGTAGGCACATCAGGGCTCAAACAACTCCTACTCATGCTAGTGAGTTTCATCTATTTACTGTGGCAATGACAGGTCATGCAAAGGATAAAGGGGTTCAGCTACCGCAGCAAGTAACAAATATGTCGTTGTTGTCCTAATGCAGTAAAAGAGAGCAGGAGCGAGAGAGTGGGATTTTATCGGAATGAACAAGGGGGTTTTGCTTGCCTGGCACTTCTGAAGATAACATTGAGTCTTCATCAGTGTCAACGATCACAACGTCGGAACATCGTCTATCGGGAGGGAACAGATACCGGCAACAAGGAAGAAATACAATCAATGCAATGCACAATATTATGCATGCTCATGACATGGCAATATGAATGTGTTTGAGCTAATGCAACTAGCAACAGATTAAATGAGGTTGGTTTGAATACAAGATTCAAATTCAAACTCCATATGTGATTATTCAAATGCCATTTAATTGATTTGTGCTATACAGCAGCTATAAGTTGTTCTAACATGCATGAAAATGGTACAGATGGATTCCTTGAATTTTTCTGATAATTTTTCATATATAAATTATTTAATTTGGAGTTACGGTTGAATTTCTATGATTTATTGAAGTTTTGGACATTTCTGAAATTCCTGAATAATAATAAATCCAGTAAATGATTTAACTGCGTCAGCCTGACGCCAGCATGACGTCAGTGAGTCAACGGCCAGGTCCAGGTCAAACCTGACGTGCGGGGTCCACACGTTAGTGACACAGGAACTAATCCCGCGTTGACTCGGGCTTTGACCCGCTACGGGGCCCGCTGTCAGTGTCTGTTAGTGTGCTAATTGGGGGGATTAGCTGCTAATGGCAACGCCACGTCAGCGGTCGACGCCGGCGACCAAAAGCACGGCGGTGGCTCGCCGGAGATGCTCGGGGACGGAGCTACAGCCCGCGGCTGGTCGCGCTGAGGGCACCAAGAGGGAGCCCGTGCTCGCGCGCATCTAGGGGAACCAACGGGAGGTGCGGGGGTGGACGGAGTTCGCCGGAGTGGAGCCCGAGGCGGCGGCCGGAGCTCGGGGTTGGGGCGGGTTAGTGCTACGGTGTGCAAACGAGCGAGGTGAAGGGCTAGCAGAGCGCTACGCGATGCGGGGAGCGAGTTAGGCACGCCAGGGTGACCAAATGGTCACCGGAGCAACGCCGACGTTGAGCTCAGGCGGCGGCGCGTTTCGGCCATAAAGGGGGCGACAGCTACGGCGATCAAATGAAGCGGGGAAGAGGGGGAAACGGTGGAGGAGCTCACGGGGGGTCGGTTGGAGCAGACGGCGAGCTCGGGGAGGCGGCGACGGCGGCAAATCGACGGCGGCGGTCCTCGGTGGCCGAGGAGGGGAACTGCGGAGCTAGCGGCATCCAGGGGCTTCCGGTGCCTTTCGTCTGGGTGAGGATGAAGAGGGAGGCGAGGCGGAGCTTCCTGGGGCGTCGGTGGGATGTGGGGTGGCCGGTAGGCGTGGCTACGGCGAGCGGCGGCGACGAGCTCCATTCGGTCGCGGGAGAGAGAGGGGGCAGAGGGGGATAGGGACGGAGGGAGAGACACGGGAGAGTGGCGAGAGGTGCAAGGGGTCGAGGGGAGTGTGTGGCACCCTCGGGTGCCTCCAGCGGCGAGCAGGTAAGCAGGAGGTGGCCGGGGCTCTCGGGCGCGCGCCACGCCTCGGTCCTTCTGGCGAGGAGGAAGACGACAGGGGGGAGTGGAGATGGGCTGGGCCGGTTTCTGCAGCAGGCCACACAGGTAGGCGCCAGGTAAGTGGCTGGGCTTCTCTCTTTTATTTTTTTATATTTCTGTTCTGTTTTCTATTTAATTGCCACTGAATTCAAATTCAAACAAATTTGAAAACAGTGCCAAAACTCCCCTGGATAATTTTATGTCACTTAAGGTCTACTCCTCATAAACATAAAATATCTCAGGGCATTTGAAAATATATTCATTATATATTATGAATATAACTCCAAATTCAAATAAAATATTGATTTAGAATCAGAGCCCAAATAATTCCTTAGAAATGTCCCAAAATTTTGGTTTGATTTATAACTCTTGCCAAAATTGTCAGAGCTATTTCTAGGGCATTTTGGATTTACTGATTGCAATTTTAGGGTTTCTTGCCCCTTTATTAAAATGATTTCCGAGGCTTTCAATTTCCTCATTTCAACTTTCGGAATATAGACATGATGCACACATGAAGCTAGCCTAGAGCATTACCAGAAGCTAGGGATGTGACACTTGAGGGCACTCGTGGGCTCCAGAGGCGAGGTCGGCATGAGCGAGCGCGGGACGCAAGACATACCCAGGTTTGGGGCTCTCTGGAGAGATAACACCCCTAGTCCTGCCGAGTGTGATTTATATGTAACAGTACAGAGTTGCTCCTGGCGCTATAAGGAGGAAGAAGGAAGGCAGGCCAAGGCTTAGGCTGCTCCTTCTCTTCGGGTGTTGCTTGCTAGGCGTGTGAGTGGGTGGATGGGTGAGTTTCTCTCATTGCCCGTATGCGTGAGGGCTCCTGGGGGGGGGGGTTTATAGGTCAACCCCCCAGGGGTACAATGATAATGTTACAAGGCCGTAGGGCCGGGTTGTCAGTGTCCAGGGAACCCGGTGCTGGGACCTGCCGGGTAACGGGTCTCGCCAGGTTCCCCGGGCGCGGGCCCCATGTGCCCAGGGACGCTATGCGTTGTCTCGTCGATCGTCAGGGCGTGGCCGAGTCGAGTCGGCTAGAGTGGCGCTTCGTCAGGTCGCCACTTGCTGGCGTCATGGATGACGATGATTGCACTGTTGCCACGCCAGCCCTGGTCAGCGAGTAGGTGGGGGGCACTGTTGCCTCGTCTGGCTGACCAAAGGCATGGGCGGGGCATTGTGGCTTCGGTCATCAGTTGGTGGAGACTCCTCCCATCGTACGGCTAGGATGGGACGACCGCCGACCCTCAGCCGGGTTTGGAGAACACGCCAAGGGTGGAGCTGGCTTGTTGGGGAAGTCTTGAGTTGGTTGTTGGGGCCGGGTCGAGGAGTTCGGCCGGGTCGAGGGACTTGGCGGGGTTGAGCGACCCGGCCGAGTGCGAGCCGGATTGAGGGGCAATGCTGGCCCTGTTGTTTTGGAAAAGGATCCGGGTTCCGTTTCCTTCCTGGGGTTCATCCCCCCGACAGTAGTCCCCAAAGCTTTGAAGGTCCGCCATCTTCGGATGGAAGGGCCTTCGCAGTTTCCCCCTCTTGTAGAGGCGGATTTGGAGACCATCGGGTCCGGCAACACTCACTGTGTGCCGGCTTCCAGAAGCCAGATCGCGACATCCCGGTCGCGGCGGGAAACCGAGGAGTTCGACGAATCTTTGGGCAATCTTTCGGGCCTCGCGCGGCCGCCATGTGGCGCCTGGGAGCCGGAGGGACCTGACAGGCCACGCGCATGACAAGACGGGGCGACGCCCTGGGACCCGCCGCCGCACACCCTCGGCCCACGGGCGCGGATTTATTGCGGCGTCCTCGGGTCGGTTGCCATTCTCTAGGCAGTTACTGCGTGCGTACGTGCGCACTTATTGCGGGGAAGTGGGAGGGGCGAGCGCAAACGATCCCACTTCCCCACGTTTCAAATTGTGGCCTATAAATTGTGGGTGAAGGGAGCGGCGGAGATCATTCATGCTCGCACTCCCCTGCCCCTTCATCCTTCCTCTGCTTCTCGCGACCGCCGCCAGCTGTGACGCCCGCTGCCTTGAGCAGAGCTTTGCAGCCACCTTCTTCTTCCTTCTTTCGTGATTTCGGGTTTCCTGCGAGCGGCTTCTTCCGCGATTTCCTGGAGTTCTTCGGGCTCCAGCCTCATCATCTGGGCGCCGGCGCCATTGTACAATTGTCGAGCTTCGTCACCCTCTGCGAGGGGTACCTGGGGGTCGAGCCTTCGATCGACCTCTGGGTGCGCTTCTTCTCCCTGAAGCAGCATGGGCCGAGGGCCGGGGAGATGTCCGAGTGCGGGGCCGCTGTCATCTCCAAGCGGTCGGGCGCTGACTGCCCGAAGATGCCGCTGGAGGATTCTACCAAGAAGTGGCAGAATTTCTTCTTCTATGTCCGCAACCTCGGTGCGGACCGCATCAACTTGCCGCCCTTCGTCAACTCACCGCCGAGGGAGAAGCGGAACTGGGGGTACTACCCTAAGCATCCATCGTAGGAGATGCTCAACCTGTGCGAGCGGGTGTCGGTGATGAAGGAGCGAGAGGGACTCACCGGCACCGACCTAATCACCGCCTTCATCGTTCGGCGAGTGCTGCCGCAGCAGCAGCGCAGCCACCTCATCGGCCAGATGATCGGTGTCGGTGTCAAAACTGGCGGATCTCGGGTAGGGGGTCCCGAACTGTGCGTCTAGGCGGATGGTAACAGGAGATGAGGGACATGATGTTTTTACCCAGGTTCGGGCCCTCTTGATGGAGGTAAAACCCTACGTCCTGCTTGATTAATATTGATGATATGGGTAGTACAAGAGTAGATCTACCACAAGATCAGAGAGGCTAAACCCTAGAAGCTAGCCTATGGTATGATTGTTGTTCGTCCTATGGACTAAAACCCTCCGGTTTATATAGACACCGGAGAGCGCTAGGGTTACACAGAGTCGGTTACAATGGTAGGAGATCTACATATCCGTATCGCCAAGCTTGCCTTCCACGCCAAGGTAAGTCCCTTCCGGACACGGGACGAAGTCTTCAATCTTGTATCTTCATAGTCCAGGAGTCCGGCCGAAGGTATAGTCCGGCTATCCGGACACCCCCTAATCCAGGACTCCCTTAGTAGCCCCTGAACCAGGCTTCAATGACGACGAGTCCAGCGTGCCGATTGTCTTCGGCATTGCAAGGCGGGTTCCTCCTCCAAGTACTTCATAGAAGATTTTGAACACAAAGGTAGTGTCCAGCTCTGCAAAATAAGTTTCCACATATTACCATAGAGAGAATAATATTTACACAAATCTAATCTGCTGACGTATTCCGTAGCGTGAAATCACACCACGACCAAGTCTTTATTTGAATCATTTTACTGTCCCATCTCAGCGCGTTTAGCGAGGCGGTTTCCTTGACACGTCTTGTCAAAGCAGAGATCGTGTCCCCTTATTCCAGGATTCTCATCAATACAGGCGTGGGTAACCCAACCGCGCCATTGATTATGGTGCTTGGGAGATAAGCGAGTTTTACCAGGCTGGTGGGGACGCATAGTCGCGTCCACCCATATAAGGGGATAAGGATCCACCTTTTCATCCATGCCTTCTTCCTCCTTTGCCTATCCATTTCCGCGCACTCGAGCTCTAGCGCCCAAGTCCGCACACCCCACCTCAACCTTCTCCAGCCATGTCCGGAGCGGGAGGCAAGTGGATGGTCTCCTCCGTTACGGAGGGACACATCAGAAAACTGACGAAGGCTGGATACTTGTCTAACGACATTGCGCACCGGCTTCCCGAAGAGGGGCAGCTCACCCCCACCTCTAGGCCCCATGAGAGGGTGGTGTTCCTCCCCCATTTCCTCCGCGGACTGGGCTTCCCTCTCCACCCATTTGTCCGGGGGCTCATGTTCTACTATGGACTGGATTTCCATGATCTGGCCCCGAACTTTGTCCTCAACATCTCGGCGTTTATCATCGTGTGCGAGGCTTTCTTCTGCATCCGCCCCCATTTCGGCCTATGGCTCAAGACTTTCAATGTCAAGCCGAAGGTGGTGCACGGCACCCAGGCGGAGTGCGGAGGCGCCATGGTGGGCAAGATGCCCAACATCCTATGGCTCGAGGGCTCCTTCGTGGAGTCCCTAAAGGGGTGGCAATCGGGGTGGTTTTACATCACCGAGCCGCGCGACCCTGAATGGGTCGCAGCCCCCGAGTTCCAATCTGGACCCCCTACGCAGCTCGCCTCCTGGAAAGAGACGGGCCTGTCGTGGGGTAAAAAAGGAGAGCTGACCGGACTCCAAACATGTGTCCAAACCCTGGTGGACAAGAAGCTCAAACTTGTCAACATGGTCCAGGTTATGCTCATCCGCCGGATCCTCCCGTGACAACAACGGGTTGTCAACCTATGGGAGTTCGACCCGGCGCGGCACCGAACTTTGAGCAGGCTCTTCGACACGACGTACGAAGATGCCTGGAAGGTGCTTTTCAAGGGCGCCAAGGCCCGCGCATATGCTACCGAGGATCGCGGACTCAGCACGCAGCGTCACGCTTGTGCGGTAAGCTGTTTTTACCTTTTACAGGGTATTAGTTTTTCATAGTTTGACTCCATGCGGGATCTAAGCTCCCTTACCTTTGACAGGATTGGCAGGAGACATCCGGACAAATCAACTGTCCGGCTCCTTTGCCCGAAGGCCCAGTGGACGCTCGCTTGGCGAAGCTGCTGGTTCCGGCACCCTATGTGGTGCCGGAGAAGAAGGCCAAGAAGAAGGCCACGGGGACTCGAAAGAGTGCCCGGCGCCAGGAGGTGTCGGATTCATAATCCGACGACTCCAAGGCGCACTCCTCCCATGAAGACGACGAGGAGGAAGAAGAGACCTCTCCCCCTCCAGCGGGAGGAGGGAAGAAAAGGAAGGCCGCCCCAACTGGGGAGGCCGAAGGGTCCAAGAAGGGGAAGACCCCTCCTCCGGACTACTCCACCAACGCCGACGACGGCGAAGAGGAGTGGCCGCACAGGGCCAAGCCCCTGACGAGATCATAAGTATCCGGATACCATAGTGATTCATAGTATTCCCCCATTGCATAGCTTTTCCTTACGTCGAACATGTTTATGTAGTCCACCCAAAGACCGGCTCGACGTGTCATCGAGCGGTTCCCTGGATTCGTCGGATGTGAATTCGCTTCCGATGGCTACCTCCCCCCATCCTACAGACGACGCCGCGGTGGCGTCCCAACAGGTTCCAAGCCAGGAGGAGGTGGTCCTGGAGGCGCCACAAGGCAACCTCCCAGACTCCAGGCATAAAGGGGATAGAACCCCCAAGGGCTCCTAGTCCGGCCTTGAGCCAGACACCGCGCCGGAACCTTCAACGGTTCCGGACTCCGGTAGGCAGCCTCCTACCAAGAGGAGCAAGCCTACCGAGCCGGCGACCTCCGTCCAACCGGAGGCACCGGACAATTTGCTGGAGGTGCTTAACGGCGCCTCCATCGACGAGGAGCACCGCACTATTATGAGTGTGGTGATCCAGAAGGTTCAGTCCGCCAAGAGCGGACTGACTGAAGCCTGTGCCTGCCTTCTAACAGGCTTTGAGGTAAGTAAAGAATATGTAAAAATATTACCGCATAGACAGTAGCCCCTGATGCTCTGTTCGGCGTTCGGAAAGAAAAGCCGAATAGAGGATCTAATAACATTCGCAGGAGTCTAACATAATCAAGTCAATATGCGTATGCAGGCTTCGCTGCTGGCCTCCGCCGCACTGACTACGGAGGTGGATACGCTGAAGCAAAACCTTGCGTGGTCCGAGAACGAGCTCGACCATGCAAAGAGGCAACTCGTGGAGAAGGAAGGTAAGTAATACCTTGGGCAAGTATATGGAGAAGATGTGGTTGCAAAAAATGACAGGATCAACATGCTATTATAGGGGCCACGACCGAGGTGGCAACCCTTAAGAAAGCGCTGTCCGAGGCCGAAAACAGAGCGGCCGCGGAGCGCATAGAGAGAGGGAAGCAGGAGGCGAGGGTGGAGGAGGTGCAGAAAGAGCTCCAGGCTCTCGTGAAAAAACACGAGAGTTTGGAGCTTGACTCGAAGACGCAAGCGTCCGAGCTTGCGGCAGCCCTCGAAAGCGCGAAGTCTGGCAAGGCCGAAGCCCAGAAAGCCCTCCAAGAAATTGGAGATATGAAGAAGATAGCGGCGGGTTAGGCATTCATTATGCAAAGCAAGCATGTGAAAGTGAATTACTTGTTACTTACCCGAGTCCGGAGCTCTCCAGGAGCATTCGCAGATTTGCCCCGTAGTGCGTCTGATGCCGCCACCTACTACCGAGCCGAGGAGGGGAGCTCGACGGAGAAGGTGTTCTGGTCTCAGTATGCTGAGGCCGGACACCTGGTGCCTTTGAGCGACCAGCTGAAGCAAATGGTCGAGCTCCACAAGGTGGCCGAACAGGCCATAAAGGGCCTCATAGTTCGACTTTGGCCTGGAGAGGCTCTGCCTGGGAGCTACTTCGGGCTGGTGAGGCGGCTGGTGGATGCCTATCCACGGCTTGAAGTAATCAAGCGCTCCGTCTGCATCGAAGGTGCCCGTAGGGCGCTTGCCCGTGCTAAAGTGCACTGGGGCAAGATGGATGCGGAGAAGCTGGTGAAGGACGGGCCACCGCCGGGCAAGGAGCATCGCATCCCGAAAGCGTGTTATGAGGGCGTCCTGAAGGGTGCCCGCCTTATAGCGGATGAATGCTCCAAAGATGTAATATTTGAGTAAACTCGCATTTGTGATCCTGTACGCTGAAAACTTGTTCATATGCGCTAAGCAACGCTTTTGAATTTAAAATATTACCTTATGTGCAGTCGTTTACCAAATTTGAGAGATGGCGAGTCGTCGGCTTCTGCCCCCATGCCACGAGTGCTGGGGTGTTCGGGATAAACATGAGCGCTCTTTTTCCCATTCTTGGGTCCTTCGAGGGAGGCGCTCAACACAACGAACAAGGCAATCGGACTATAATGCTTGAACACTCTCACTTAGTCATAGAATTCTATAATTTTAGATTTCGGCGAAGCCCCTAGTGTTCGAAAGACTGAGTTCAGGGCGCTATCCACGCCTAGGCCGGACAAAGCCGACTCCTCGCTCTAAGCGGCGTAAGTCTTTAGGGACTCGAAAACCTCTCGAACAGTGACCAACTCTCGCCTCATCATGAAGGTCAGTTTTAGCTTTCTCTACTGAGGTGCTTAGCCCAGCTCAACTAGGGCACAATCGCAGTAGTTCTCCTAGTGCTACCTTAGCCGATATAACGGAACGTAAGGTACCAAAACATAGGAGCCGGGCAAACCCAACTATTGACCCAAGACATGATTCGGAGCCGATGCATATAATGCTATAAGTTTGGGGTGCCGCACTTGTGAAAGTGTTCGGACTTCTCACACCGTATTGTGGGGTACTTAAGCCCCTGGCGTATTGGCCGTACCAAAGTGTACGGGTGCAACATGTCATTAATGAACATATATTCGTAAAAAAGAGTAATACAATAATAGACGGAAGCTATGCATTGTTTATTTAAAAAAGCTGCGATCAAAGCAGAACGATACAAATACTGCAATAAGCAAAAGATGGGACTATTTAACATGTCCTTTCCAGGGGCAAGGTGCGGAATGTTATGTGAAACATGTATACTGCTCGTTATAGAGACCACCTTAGAGTTCCATAGTGCGGCGTAGCTTTCTGCTTCCCTGGTTGTATCATTTGTGCGGCAATTGTACTGCCGGACAAGCCTTCCGAAGAATGGAGTCCTGAAAATAAGATAAAATTAAGAAATCGGCAGCCCCTAGTGCGGTTTAAGCCGCGTTTCGGGCGTGCCATGATGGTGCCCCTACCCCTGTGCCCAGGGTATTTCCAAAGTGTAGTTATGTACGCGCAACACTGGTTTCGCAAGTTCGCGAGGGCTGGGGTTGGGGCCGCATTGCTACGCTTGCTAGGAACGTGCCAGGCGGTCTTGTTGTAGGTTACTCCAGGCGCGCTTGACGGTGTCCAGATGTTTAATGGCCGGACTGGAGAATTTCCTTGAGAGGCTACTTTGTACTTCCGCTGCGATAGCCGCCGTATGCTCCTCCGTTCGGAGAGAGCGTTCGGTGTTTCCATTGACCATGATGACGCCTCGAGGGCCTAACATCTTGAGCTTGAGGTATGCATAGTGCGGCACCGCATTGAACTTGGCAAATGCGGTTCGCCCGAGCAGTGCGTGATAGCCACTGCGGAACGGGACTATGTCGAAGATTAACTCCTCGCTTCGGAAATTATCCGGAGATCCGAAGACCACTTCAAGTGTAACTGAGCCTGTATAGTTGGACTCTCCACCTGGTATGACGCCTTTAAAGGTCGTTTTAGTGGGTTTAATCCTCAAGGGATCGATGCCCATTTTCTGCACTGTATCCTGATAAAGCAGGTTCAGGCTGCCGCCGTCGTCCATAAGGACTCTAGTGAGGTGAAATCCGTCAATAATTGGGTCTAGAACCAATGCGGCGAATCTGCCATGACGGATGCTAGTGGGGTGGTCCCTTCGATCAAAAGTGATCGGGCAGGAAGACCATGGGTTGAACTTTGGGGCGACTGGCTCCATCGCGTATACGTCCCTTAGCGCACGCTTCCGCTCCCTCTTGGGGACGTGGGTTGCGTATATCATGTTCACCGTCCGCACTTGTGGGGGAAAACCTTTCTGTCCACTGTTGTTCGGCGGGCGGGGCTCCTCCTCGTCATCGCTATGCAGCCCCTTGTCTCTGCTTTCGGCATTTAACTTGCCTGCCTGCTTGAACACCCAACAATCCCTGTTGGTGTGATTGGCTGGTTTTTCGGGGGTGCCATGTATCTGGCATGAGCGGTCGAGTATTCGGTCCAAACTGGACGGGCCCGGAGTATTTCTTTTGAATGGCTTTTTCCGCTAACCGGGTTTAGAGCCTCTGAATCCGGCATTAACTGCCGCATCCTCAGCATTGTTGCCGTTAATGCGGCACTTTTGCTTGTTGCGACGCGACCTGCCACTGTTGTCCTTGGTATCCGAATTACCAGGGCTCTTGGTCATGTTATTGCTGCGAGCTAGCCAGCTGTCTTCTCCCGCGCAAAAGCGGGTCATAAGTGTCGTGAGGGCTGCCATAGATTTCAGCTTTTCCTGTCCTAGGTGCCGTGCAAGCCACTCGTCGCGGATGTTATGCTTGAAGGCTGCTAGGGCCTCTCTGTCCGGAAAGTCGCCGATTTGATTTTTCTTAGTTAGGAACTGTGTCCAGAATTGTCTGGACGATTCCTCTGGCTGCTGAATTATGTGGCTAAGGTTATCGACGTTTGGTGGTCGCACATAAGTGCCCTGGAAATTGTCAAGGAATGCGGTTTCCAGGTCCTCCCAACAACCAATTGATTCTGCTGGCAAGCTGTTAAGCCAATGCCGAGCTGGTCCTTTAAGCTTGAGTGGGAGGTATTTGATGGCGTGTAGGTCATCACCGCGGGCCATGTGGATATGAAGGAGATAGTCCTCGATCCATACCGCAGGATCTGTTGTGCCATCGTATGATTCGATGTTCATGGGTTTGAAACCCTCGGGGATTTGATGATCCATTACTTCATCTGTGAAGCATAGTGGGTGTGTGGCGCCTCTGTATTGCGCTATATCACGTCACAGCTCAAATGAGCTTTGTCTACTGTGTTCGGCCTGGTCGGATTTACTGTATCCGGAGTGACGATTACCGTCTTGTGCCGTGGGGCGCCCACGCGATCCGTAAATCGATCTTGTTTGCCTTGCCTTGTCCTCCAATATATCTCGCAGGTCTGGCGCATTTTCCCGTGCCTTGGTATTTTTTGAGCGGCGCCGGGGTGCGACTTGAGTGGAGGGCCAAGAGGCCTCTCTGTCGCGGCCACGGGGTGGCCGGTCGGCCGCATCATGCGCTGGTGATGTAGGTTTAGGTGCTTCCTCCTCTAATCGGGGTAGCAACCTGCGCTTTGGGTAGCTCTTGGAGGGGCGTTCAAGTTCATACTCTTCGGCCGCAAGGACTTCAGTCTATCTGTCGGCAAGCAAATCTTGATCAGCTCTAAGCTGTTGCTGTTTTATCTTGAGGCTGCTCGCCGTGGCCATAAGCCTGCGTTTGAAACGCTCTTGTTCGACGGGATCCTCTGGCACGACAAATTCATCGTCGTCGAGGCTTGCCTCGTCTTTGAAGGGAGGCATATAATTATCGTCCTCGACCTCTCTGTCTACCGCTCTCTCATGAGGGATGGCTTCTCTATCCTCCTTTGCTGAATCTTGCTGGAGGTGGTTGTCTTCGGCACTGTCCGGGGTGTTATTATCTCCCGTGCTGGAATCACCGTTTTTGCTTTGGCGGGATTTAGAGCGGCGCCGCTGACGCCGGCGCTTAGGCGGCTTCTTGGAGGGGTCATCCTCCGTTGTTCCATCGCCATTGTCTTCTTTTGGGGTGTCCACCATGTATATATATCATACGACGAGGTGGCTTTCAGTGCCCTATAGGCGCTGGTTCTTGATCGTCTCCTACATCGGCGTCCATACCGTCGATGTCTTCGGAGTCGAAGTCGAGCATGTCGGTTAAATCATCGACAGTGGCTACGAAGTGGGTGGTGGGTGGGCTTTGAATTTCTTCATCATCCGCATCCCAACCTCGCTGACCATAGTCCGGCCAGGACTCTCCTGATAAAGAGAGAGACTTTAGTGAATTCAGAATATCGCCGAAGGGCGAGTGCTGAAAGATGTCCGTGACGGTGAACTCCATGATCGACGCCCAATCGGGTTCGATCGGTAGGGGCGCGGAGGGCTCGGAGTCTGGAGAGGAGTCCGGCTCCTTGGAGTCATGGGCTTCGCAGAGAATAGGGCTGGTGTTTGGCTCGATCGGCGTAGAGATTGCAGCCCCCGAGGCGGTGTCCAACCACCCATCCTTGATTGGCGCAGTTGGCTTCGAATTAAGGGTCGGAGCTGATGCGGGTGCGGCCTCCAGGGCACTGTTCGGCGGCAGAGCTAGATCATGCCCATCGTGACAGTGCGGCGCACTCGGCTGCGGCTCGAACCCGTCGAAGATCAAGTCTCCGCGGAGGTCGGCCGTGTAGTTCAAACTTCCAAATCTGACCTGATGGCCAGGGGCGTAGCTTTCGATCTGCTCCAGATGGCCAAGCGAATTGGCCCGCAGTGCAAAGCCGCCAAATACGAAGATCTATCCGGGGAGAAAAGTCTCACCCTGGATCGCATCGTCGTTGATGATCGGAGGAGCCATCGGGCCAAAAGGTGACGACACAGAGGAACTCTCAATGAAAGCACCAATGTCGGTGTCAAAACCGGCGGATCTCCGGTAGGGGGTCCCGAACTGTGAGTCTAGGCGGATGGTAACAGGAGACGAGGGACACGATGTTTTTACCCAGGTTCGGGCCCTCTTGATGGAGGTAAAACCCTACGTCCTGCTTGATTAATATTGATGATATGGGTAGTACAAGAGTAGATCTACCACGAGATCAGAGAGGCTAAACCCTAGAAGCTAGCCTATGGTATGATTGTTGTTTGTCCTACAGACTAAAACCCTCCAGTTTATATAGACACCGGAGAGGGCTAGGGTTACACAGAGTCGGTTACAATGGTAGGGGATCTACATATCCGTATCGCCAAGCTTGCCTTCCACGCCAAGGAAAGTCCCTTCCGGACATGGGACAAAGTCTTCAATCTTGTATCTTCATAGTCCAGGAGTCCGACCGAAGGTATAGTCCGGCTATCCGGACACCCCCTAATCCAGGACTCCCTCAATCGGCCTCCAGGACCCCAACCGCATGACGAACACGCGGCTGGCGGCGGACCAGGTTGCACGCTGGGTCAACGACATCTCCAAGGCTAACCTGCGGGGCGACTGGGAGTTCGGGAAGGCCTCGTACAACCATGTGAACCCGGCACCATTGGTGAGTCCTTGGTCTCCATATTTCGCTGCTGCATATCTTCTTATCCGCCCTGACGCGACGCGAGAGGTGCTTCTGAACGCCATCCGGCATCCTTACGACCGGGAGTGGGCGCAGGTGGTGCGCGTCGCCTCGGAGGAGCCCGAGGCCCACGGCGGAGAGGGGGAGTCTACCGCTGACGCGGGTGCGGGGTGCCTAGCTGATAAGTCTTGGGTTTCCTTTTTGAGTTGCTGGTCGGGTTACGGTATTGGGGGTGCTGACGTAAGCTGTCGATGTAGCGGCGTCGGGTGGAGGAGGCGGTGGCGCGGCTGGAGCCGGGTCATCCGGGGGGGGGCGCCGGCGGTGAGGCGGCCGCATGGGAAGGACGGCATCATGCCGCGAGCTCCGACTGTGAAGCGCGCGGCAGACCCGACTAGGGTAGTGAAGCCGCCAGCCTAGAGGAGGCGCGCCGTGCCACAGGAGAGAGCGGCGAGGCCCGCCGTTTTGGTGCTGCCGGGGTGAGCGCCTTTTTCGGCTTGACCAAGTCACCGAGCGGCTCTACTTTGCTTGTACTTAGTGTATCTTGTGTTTTATGTCGCCGATCTCACTGGCGCTGGCAACAGCGGGTGCGGCGTCCGTCGAGGGCACCACGTTCTGGAGGAGCCGGTCCGACATCGTCGACCGGGACGAGGGGGGATCGGGCGGATCCGGACCTTGGACCGGATCCGGCCGATGCCGAGGGCCTGGCCTGGCGAGACCGGAACCAGGCCGAGGCGGAGCTGGAGGCGGTGTCAACCCAGGCTTGGGTCAACGCCGCGGTGATGTGGGCGCGAGCCA
>NC_041390.1:557528817-557531181 GCF_002162155.2 Triticum dicoccoides | reverse complement strand
CATGCCATCGTCGGAGGGGGAGCATGGCCAAGGCGGTCGTGCGGACGTGATGGGCCTCGACCGGGAGGTCGTCGTCGTTGGTGACGATACCCCGCCGCGGACCGACGTGGTCGAGCGGGCGGGGATCGACGGAGGCGGCGGTGATGCCATCTTGGGGGAGGCGTCGCGGGCGGCGCCGGAGGTTGCGGTTCGGACGCCGTCGAGTGAGGTGTCGCCGGTGGTGGAGCCGCAAGCCGCTCCGGCCTCCGGGCCATCGTCGGAGCCGGAGAGGGCGCCGGAGAAGGCGCCGGAGGGGGCCCCGGTCTCAGGGGAGGCGGCCAGCGGGGGGCATGCCCCGGTGCCCCGGCCCGGGGGTCGCCGAGTCGCTGGGTCAACCAGCAAGGTCTTCTTTGGGCCCCTGACCCAGGAGGAGGCGGCGAAGGCCGCCGTGACCCGGCGCGTGCGAGGGCGGACGGACCGAATCCAGGCCTTCGCCCAGGCCGAGGTGGAGGCGACGTAGGAGCTGGAGCGCGCCGTCTTTGTAAGTTTTCCGTTGCGTTCTGCTTTTTCTTCTTTCGTTGCTTGTTCCTCGTGGCGGCACGCCAGCGCACCCACTGGGTGTGGCCCCCAAGATTCGGGCCAACTACGTAGCAGTTGGGTCGAATCTTATCTTGCTGTCTTGTATTGATCGCTGCTCTCTGCAGCATCTGGATTCCTACCGGGTCAGCGTCCTCAACCGACTCCTTGAGACGCACCGGAGTCTCAAGGAGAGGCTCACCACCAAGGAGGAGCTCCGTGCCGCGGCATGTACTCTTCTTGCATGCTCTTTTTTAGTGGGGGCGCACTAGCGCACCCACTGGGCGTAGCAGTCCGGTCGAATCTTAAAGCAGTACTTTGTTTCTGAGTCCCTCTTCTACAGCCGAGGTGCTGTCTTGGAGGACCCGACTGATCCGGGCTGGCTTCCACTACGACCGGCTTGTTGTGGACGCCGGTCGGCTTGGAGCGGAGGTGGAGCAAGCGAGGGCGGAGGCGACGGGAGCTCGGCGGGCGCTTGACGAAGCCAGCCAGCTGCAGGGGCAGCTGGTGGGTGACAAGGGCCGCCTCGAGGCCGAGGTGGAGCGCCTCAAAGCGGAGTCCGCCAAGGTCGTGGAGGCGCAGCAGGCCCTTGCCGAGGCGGACCAGCAAAGCGGCAAGCTGTCCGACGACAAGGGGCAACTCCAGGCCGAGGTGGAGCGCGTGAAGGCGCTGGTGGCCACGGCGGAGGAGACCCGGCAGGGGGAGACCCGGCGCCACGAGGAGACCGTGAAGGCAGCCGAGGATAAGGATGCCGAGCTAAAGGCGGCCCTTGCCAAGGTCACCGACCTAGAGAAGGCGCTGGAGGAGCATGACCGCACCATTGCCCGGGAGCGGCACGGTACGCTTCTCGAAGCACAGCACCTGAAAGAGTCCTTTTCCAGTAAGTGCTTTCCTTTGGTTTTGTTGTTGCCGGGTTGGGACTCCGGCTTTTCTTCCTTACTGACTTTCTTTTGACTTGCTTTTCTTCTCGGCAGGGGCCTTTCCGGAGACGCGCCAGCTAGCTGGGGAGGCGGTTCGCTTTCAGCGTGACCCGCAAGGGATCGTCGGCTCCGGGACTGACCCGCGGGTGGCCTGGACCTTCTCGGAGATCATTGCCGCTGCCGAGGCCCGTCCGCGAGTCTTGAGCGAGCAGATGGGACGGCTTTCTGAGGCCGACGCGGCGATGACAGCGGCCCTCTAGCTGGGTGCTGTCGCACGGACCAGCTTCATGCGGCTGGCGCGGTGGTTGGAGGCGGGCCCGAACCGTCTTCATGAGTGGCGGGTTTCCGCCGCTCGTGCCGGCGCCGAGATGGCGCTCAGGTTCGTGGGGTCGTGGCATCTGGACTTGGCGCTGGATGCATTGATGGGCCAGCGAGCCGGCTCGAAGAGCCAGCTGCAGGCGGAGGCCGGACGGATCGCCGCCCGGGCCAGCTACATCATCAGGTTTGCCTTCCATGATGAGTTCCATCCGGAGCGGGTGGAGGATGGCGGAGTCGTGACTACTAACGACTACGACCTGCTTCTGGATGACCCGGAGGATAGTTCTGAGGAGAAGGATGTCTATCGCGATGCGAACGCCAGGGAGGAGGATACCGGCACCTCGGTGGACCCGGGAGCTGCGCACTCCGGCGGAGGCGATGCCTGATTTTTAACTTAGCAAAAATTCTGTTAGGTAGCACGTCCACCCACCCACTGGGGGTTGACTGGGTGTAATGAACTTTGGCCTTGGACCTGTTTGAATTTATGATGTATGAGCTGCGTGGATGTTTGCGCCTTTGCTTTTCGTTTTTTGGAGCCGTTTTCTTGCAACTTTCCTCGTTTGGGCTTCCC
>NC_041390.1:557510137-557528473 GCF_002162155.2 Triticum dicoccoides | reverse complement strand
CGAAACACTCACTGGGCTGGCTGGCGGCAATCCGGCGGGGCCGGGTTGGCGAGCAGTCGGTCGTGCGGTAACTTAAAGTGGTGAGACTGGGTCGAGCGATCCGGTGGTACACAGAAACTTCGTGGATGTCTGCGCTTTTGATTTTTGTCTTTTAGAGCCGTTTTCTTGCAACTCTCCCCCTTTGGGCTTCCCCCCGCGAGTCTGACGGCCGAGGCTCCGGTCTGTGACAAGGGGTTCGGCCTTTGAGAGGAGCGTACAATAGTTAGGCTTTCGAAACGTTGAGCGCGAGCGAAACACCCACTGGGCCGGCTGGCGGCAATCCGGCGGGGCCGGGTTGGCGAGCAGCCGGTCCTGCGGTAACTTAAAGCGGCGGGACCGGGTTGGGCAACCCGACGGTTCTTGACTTAGTGTTTGTGGCACGCTGGTGTTTTTGGTCTCATGTGCTTGCCAGCCGACAACCGAAGTTAGATCTGCGGCTTAGAGCGAAGCAAGAGGCCGTGGCGATCCGACGCGCTTAAGAGCCGCTAAGAAAAACGACGGGTGGCCAAGCCGGCCAGCCCCCGAGCCCCCGGGTCAAGCGAGTCAGCTCGGTGGTCGGGTTGGGTTAAGAAGAAAGTAATGCACAAATGTAGGAGACACAAGTGGATTGGTCGCAAAAGGGAAGCCCCCAAGATTCGTCCGGGGATCCCATAGTTTTCAGATGATTACAAAAGGCAGCGATACATACGTGCACACGGCTAACTGTAAAACGGGCGGAGGAGCTCTGCATCCCATGGCCTGGTTGTTTCTTCGCCGGCGGTGTCCCTCTTGCGCTTGTTGACTTGCGGGCGTTGATGAGGTAGTACGCGTTGCGGTCGCACAAGGCCTTGCTAACGATGAAGGGTCCCTCCCATGGTGTGACACCCGAATAGTTACGCTACAGTAACTCTCCGCTAATGATGCCACGCCACCTCGATTACTGTGGCTAATCTCGCGTTAGTTTGAAACCGATTCGAATTCAAATTAAAAATCAGGCAAATGACAAAAGTTTTCAAATAATGAAACTAAAATGTCCAGGTCTTGCCAGATAATGCATAGGTGATTATGGTGGTGAAACCAAACTTTTATGAAATGCTTAACTACACTATAATGATTTAAATAGTAGCAAAACTAATTATCTAAATGCCTTTACTAATTAATAAAATATCAAACTAAATTATCTGGGGACTAGACTTTTTGTGGCAGTGGACTAAATTGAAATACCAAATTAGATGCCAAGTATATATTTTACAAAAACTAAAATAATAGGAAACAAACATAAAAATAGAATAAAACAAAATAAAACAAAAAAAGAAAGAAGAAAAGAAACCACCCTCTCCCCTGGGTCAGGTGGCCCAACTAGCCAACAGCCACCCAACCCACCAACCGGCCGGCCCAAACCCCCCTCCATATCCCCACCAGTGGGAAACCCAAACCCTAACCAATACTCCACTCCCCCCCACTCGTTCGCTCCCCCGATCCAGTTCTGGATCGGGATCGAGCCCGGCGATGACCGCCCCCGACGCCGCTGGACCGTGCCGCCGCCCGGAGCCCGCGCCACCTCACCGGCCTGCCTCCGTCCTTCTCGCCGGCCTGCCTCCCCTGCGCGCATCGTCTCCATCCTCCTCCCTAAGCCCCGTTGCCCCGTCCCTACGAACCCCGGTGAGGCCCTCGGCCTCCTCTTCCCTTCGCCCTGCCGCACTAATGCATTGCCCGCGCGCGCTCACCACGACCGGCCGCCCTCTGCTCCCTACCCACGCGCACATGCCCCTCACTGCTGCTAGCCGCGCACGTCTGCGGTCGCCGTTCCCCGCATCCGGCCTCGGCAACCACCGCGCCCGCCTCCCTGTGCCTCACCCTTGCTCGCCCGCCATCACCCGCACGCGCCGGCCGCGTCCAGCGCCACCGCGCGCGCTCGCGCTGACCACGGCCGCCCGGACTCCCCCTTAATGGCCGCCGCCCGCTCGCGCCCGCGGCGCCCCATTTCCCCCGCCGATCTGCCGCTGCGGCTCACCGCCTCCCTGCGACGCTCCCCGCCCTGCTGCTCCTTCCTCGTGCGCCGCGCCGCCGCTTTATCCGTGCCCTCCCGCTGCTCGCCACCCCTGCCGCTCATCGCCACCGCTGCTGGCCACTCCGCCACGCGCCGCACTGCCTGCGCCATGCCGCCGCAGCCTGCCCCCTCACGCGACCCCCGCCATTCCCGGCCGGCCTCGCCGTAGCCCCGGGCGTGCGCCCGAACGAACGAGTGCAGGGCACCCGTTGCGCCCATGCACGCTAACGCCGGCGCCTGCTAGAGCCCCTATGGGCCTATGATAGAGGGGCCCCACCCACAAAACGTTTATAAAAAAGAATTGAATAATAAATAAATAAATAATGATTAAGATAATTAACCAATTAATCAATTAATTAAAGAATTAATTAAGTTAATTAATCATAATTAGATTAATCTAATCACTAATTAACCTAATTAACTGTTAGTTAATTAATCAATCAATGAAAGTGGGACCCACATGTCAGTTTGACTTAGTCAACTGACTGCTTGAATGCTGACGTCATACTGACGTCAGCAAGCACTATTCTGGATAATGTTGAATTAAAACAATTAAATAAATGCTAAAAATGATTTAAAATTTTTAAAATCAATATAAAATAAACCGTAGCTCAAATGAAAATGTTTTCTACATGAAAGTTGCTTAGAACGACGAGACGAATCCAAATACGCAGCCCGTTTGTCCGCCTCACATCCCTAGCATAGCAAACACATAACTTCCCCCCTCCGGTTCATCTGTCCGAAAATGCGGAACACATGGGATACTTTCCCGGATGTTTCCCCCCTTCGTCGGTATCACCTCCTACCGCGTTAGGGCATACCTAGCACTGCGTATTGCCTCGTTATGTTTTGTGATTCTTTGTTTGCTCCGTATTTACTGTTTCCTCCCCCTCTTCTTCCCCGGTAGACCCCGAGACATGCGCTGATGCCACCGAGTACGACTACGTCACCGACGACCCTTCCTTCTTGCTAGGGCAACCAGGCAAGCCCCTCCCTTGATCACCAGATATCGCCTATTCCTTCTTTCTATTGCTTGCATTAGAGTAGGGTAGCATGTTACTGCTTTTGGTTAATCCTATTCTGATGCATAGCCTGTCATTGTTGCTATAGTTGTTACCCTTACCTGCAATCCTAAATGCTTAGTATAGGATGCTAGTATTCCATCAGTGGACCTACATTCTTGTCCGTCTGCCATGCTATACTACTGGGCCGTGATCACTCGGGAGGTGATCACGAGAATATGCTATATACTTTATATTGTTACATTACTTATGATATTGTTTGGAGATGGGGGCTGAAGGGGCAGGTGGCTCCATCCCGGTAGAGGTGGGCCTGGGTTCCCGACGGCCCTCGACTGTTACTTTGTGGCGGAGCGACAGGGCAGGTTGAGACCACCTAGGAGAGAGGTGGGCCTGGCCCTGGTCGGCGTTCACGGATACTTCAATTAACACGCTTAACGAGATCTTGGTATTTGATCTGAGTCTGGTCACTGGTCTATACGCACTAACCAACTACGCGGGAATAGTTATGGGCACTCGACGTCATGGTATCAGCCGAAGCCTTCTTGACGTCAGCGACTGAGCGGCGTGCGCCGAATTGGACTGGAACGCCTGCTCTTGTATTAGGGAGGCTAGGTCTGCTTACCGGCCGTGTATGCAATGTGCAGGTGTGCAATGGGCGATGGGCCCAGACCCCTGCGCGCATAGGATTTAGACCGGCGTGCTGACCTCTCTGTTGTGCCTAGGTGGGGCTGCGACGTGTTCATCTTTCGAGGCCGGGCATGACCCAGGAAAGTGCGTCCGGCCAAAGGGGGTCGAGCATGTTGGGTAATGTGGTGCACCCCTGCAGGGAAGTTTATCTATTCGAATAGCCGTGTCCCTCGGTAAAAGGACGACCCGGAGTTGTACCTTGACCTTATGACAACTAGAACCAGATACTTAATAAAACACACCCTTCCAAGTGCCAGATACAACCCGGTGATCGCTCTCACACAGGGTGACGAGGGGAGGATCGCCGGGTAGGATTATGCTATGGGATGATACTTGGTGAACTTACCATCTACTCTCTTCTACATGCTGCAAGATGGAGGCTGCCAGAAGCGTAGTCTTCGACAGGACTAGCTATCCCCCTCTTATCCTGGCACTCTGCAGTTCAGTCCATCGATATTGCCTCTTTACACATATACCCATGCATATGTAGTGTAGATCCTTGCTTGCGAGTACTTTGGATGAGTACTCCCCTTTTCCTTTCTTCCTGGTTGTCGCAACCAGATGCTGGAGCCCAGGAGCTAGACGCCACCGCCGCCGACGACCAGGAGTAGTTTAGGAGGATCCCAGGCAGGAGGCCTGTGCCTCTTTCGATCTGTATCTCAGTTTGTGCTAGCCTTCTTAAGGCAAACTTGTTTAACTTATGTCTGTACTCAGATATTGTTGCTTCCGGTGACTCGTCTACGATCGAGCACTTGTATTCGAGCCCTCGAGGCCCCTGGCTTGTATTATGATGCTTGTATGACTTATTTTATTTTTAGAGTTGTGTTGTGATATCTTCCCATGAGTCCCTGATCTTGATCGTACATGTTTGCATGTATGATTAGTGTACAATTCAATTGGGGGCGTCACAAGTTGGTATCAGAGCCGACTGCCTGTAGGAATCCTCCTGTCCAACTCCTTGGCCGAAGTCGAGTCTAGACTTTACAAAACTTTTACTAACATGGTTGTGCGGCCCATGGGCCCACATCGCCATTGGGTGGTATTAGGTTCTTTTATTCCTCGTGTATACTCTCGGATTCTAATCTCTCTTCTATTCGGGTTAAATGATTTCTAAAAATCTAACTTTAGGTTCTCGAAAACACTTTCTCCCGGAGAGCCCCTTCAGTCCAGATGATCGCCGGCTACACCAGAAGATTTCGAAGTTACTCTTTGATACTGTTTTGAGACTTTGTGCCCGTTGCTTTTGCAATTCCCTACCACCGAAATATCCCTATGGATAAATACATACACTTGCCATTCTTACTTTTATTCCCAGTTGATCTTGTTATTACAAGATACCTTGAAATCCTTTCTATTGTTCCGAGAATATTTTGTGCCTACTGCCTTGCAGTTCCTTGCCACCTGAATACCCCTATAGTTAATTTCTCGCCCTTATCAAGTATCCGTTCATCCCCAGTTGTTCATGTGTTTCACAATGGTCTTCGAAATACTATTCGATCCTCCAAAAATCCTTACTAGCTTATTGCTCTGCAATACTTGTCTGCTTGCATTATGGATGCTTTCCATATGTCTGACAATATTCATTAGTATCCTTAGGCACTGTCATTTCGATCCTATCGATTCAGCATGAGTGCGAATGCAAGCAATCATCAGTTGATCCTTTTAAATTATCTTTCCGGCTCAGACGTCATTTTGAACGGGAGTTGGTTCTCGACCAATCAAATTGTCGTCTATTGTACCCCTATGGCTATTCAATTTATCCATCCCTAATTAGAGTGTTGCTTTTGACCCCTTGACCTGGAAATCGTAATTCCTTTGCAATTGGGCCTTGAATTAGTCAGTTGTTTCTATCATCTGATCTCCTGGCACTCCTTCTTCTGATTGAGTACCGATGCTCACATCAGATCCCTTGAGGACCACCGGATCCTTTATTGGATTTTATCCGACAGCGTCCTTCATATTCAATAACCTTGTGAGCCTTTCCTAGGGTAAATAATGCCCTTGGTAAATTGTATTCCTTGCTTTGTCAACCATGTTGCACTTTCAAGCTTGTATTATTTACTCCTGAAGTTGTGGTATATGTTTCTACGATGCCCTGATGGGTTGAACCTTTGCCTTCCTTAATCTGTGTGAACCCGAAAGATTTCACGGGTCATACTTATCTGGTATTGCACCAGGTAGAGCTTTCAACAACTAATGTTATTTTTGAAAAGCTAGTGGTGAATGGAAGGTTATACATTGAAGAAGTGGGAGTCGACCTTGAACTTGTGTTCATGCCCATGGACCCGATGTGGAACTTATCATGGAAGATTCTTGCAAAACTTTTAATCAGATGGATAATTATTTCGGTGTCTTTGAATTGGATCCCTTGCAACTATGGTTTCAGCCATATTGTTATTCCTTGATTCCTTCCCTCGGACAAGTTAAAGTACTTGTCTTTTGCAGATCAATACACTTTTCAACCCTCTATTTTGCTCTACCTCCGAGTAATACCCCCCTAGTATCTCAAGGATATCAACCCATTGCACTTCATCTTATGAATTTCTGATGAAGTAGTTCCTTTCCCCGTCATAGTCACTTCATGGGTTCTGGGTTCTCTTCAACCAAGAACACCGATTTGTGAATCGAATCAACACTGAGATTCAGTACTCCTAGTACATTGTTGTTGAGAAGTTTAATACTTCATCACGTCATTCCTATCTTGATCAGCTACATCATTATCGTGTTGATTTTAACTATGCTACCTGGTCCTTATTCCCGGAGCATAATTTTTGATGATGAGCTAAGCTTACGTCGATCTTCCTCATCATATCATTTCGCCTTGAACAACGAGCTTGGTTTCGAGCTTGTGTCGTACCCTTGGTTCCAATAACCTTTCGCTTCACCATTCCTTTGACTTGGTGTCATCGCCGATCGATTACATCTTCTTGAAACCTCTTAATAAATGTGTCATGATCATCGTCAACATTTTAACTTCTTCTGAGAGATACATTGAGTTCCTGATGAGAAATTCCATGCTTGCCCCTGATACGTCTCCAACGTATCTATAATTTTTGATTGCTCCATGCTATATTATCTACTGTTTTGGGTAATATTGGGCTTTATTATCCACTTTTATATTACTTTTGGGACTAACCTATTAACCGGAGGCCCAACCCAGAATTGTTGTTTTATGCCTATTTCAGTGTTTCGAAGAAAAGGAATATCAAACGGAGTCGAAACAGAACGAAATCAACTGGAGAAGTTATTTTTGGAAGGAAACCTACCGGATAGACTTGGACCCTACGTCAGAAGATGAAGGAGGTGATCATGAGGGTAGGGGGCGCGCCCACACCCTGGGGAGCGCCCCCCTGCCTCGTGGCCCCCCTTCGGTCCACCGACGTACTCCTTTCACCCATATATACCTAAGTATTGTAAAACTTCCAGAGAGCACAATAGATCGGGAGTTCCGCCGCCAGAAGCCTCCGTAGCCACCGAAAGCCAATCTAGACCCATTCCGGCACCCTGCCGGAGGGGGAATCCTTCTCCGGTGGCCATCTTCATCATCCCGGTGCTCTCCATGACGAGGAGGGAGTAGTTCTCCCTCGGGGCTGAGGGTATGTACCAGTAGCTATGTGTTTGATCTCTCTCTCTCTCGTGTTCTTGATTTGGCATGATCTTGATGTATCGCGAGCTTTGCTATTATAGTTGGATCTTATGTTTCTCCTCCCCCTCTTCTCTCTTGTAATGAATCGAGTTTCCCCTTTGAAGTAATCTTATCGGATTGAGTCTTTAAAGATTTGAGAACACTTGATGTATGTCTTGCCGTGGATATCTGTGGTGACAATCGGATATCACGTGATTCACTTGATGTATGTTTTGGTGATCAACTTGTGGGTTCCGCCCATGAACCTATGCATAGGGGTTGGCACACGTTTTCGTCGTTATTCTCCGGTAGGAACTTTGGGGCACTCTTTGAGGTTCTATGTGTTGGTTGAATAGATGAATCTGAGATTGTGTGATGCATATCGTATAATCATACCCACGGATACTTGAGGTGACATTGGAGTATCTAGGTGACATTAGGGTTTTTGTTGATTTTTGTCTTAAGGTGTTATTCTAGTACGAACTCTAGGGCTGTTTGTGACACTTATAGGAATAGCCCAACGGATTGATTGGAAAGAATAACTTTGAGGTGGTTTCGTACCCTACCATAATCTCTTTGTTCGTTCTCCGCTATTAGTGACTTTGGAGTGACTCTTTGTTGCATGTTGAGGGATAGTTATGTGATCCAATTATGTTAGTATTGTTGAGGGAACCTACACTAGCGAAAGTATGAACCCTAGGCCTTATTTCCACACATTGCAATACCATTTACGCTCACTTTTATCATTCGTTACCTTGCTGTTTTTATTATTTCAGATTGCAAATACCTTTATCTACTATCCATATACCACTTGTTTCACTATCTCTTCATCGAACTAGTGCACCTATACAATTTACCATTGTATTGGGTGTGTTGGGGACACAAGAGACTCTTTGTTATTTGGTTGCAGGGTTGCTTGAGAGAGACCATCTTCATCCTACGCCTCCTACGGATTGATAAACCTTAGGTCATCCACTTGAGGGAAATTTGCTACTGTCCTACAAACCTCTGCACTTGGAGGCCCAACAACGTCTACAAGAAGAAGGTTGTGTAGTAGACATCAAGCTATTTTCTGGCACCGTTGCCGGGGAGGTGAGTGCTTGAAGGTATATCTTTAGATCTTGCAATCGAGTCTTTTAATTTCTTGTTTTATCACTAGTTTAGTCTATAAAAGAAAACTATAAAAAAATGGAATTGAGTTTGTCTCATACGCTTCACCTTTTTAATATCTTTCGTGAGTATGATGGAAAGGAAAATTGTGCTCAAGTACTGGAAGAAGAAATCTATAAAATGTTTGGCACTAAATCTTTGAATGATGAGCATGATTGCAATGTTGTTAGTATGAATTCTTTGAATACCCATGATGCTAATGATGATTGCACTAGTTATGATGAAAATGCCTCCTATAAACATGTCAATTTTTGAGGAGTGCATGTTTGCAAGTACACACCAAATAGGGAAGATAGATATTTCAAGGGGCATAAGTACTTAGAAATCAAGTTGTTGCAAGAAGAGCTAGATGAATGTGCTGAAAATTTAAGATATCTTAGCCATACTTGCGAACTTTGCAATGAACATGGTCATTTAAATATCAAATGCAAATTGTTTCATGACCGTATCGTGTCCAAAAATTGTAATGACTTGATTTCCCTTGCACATCATAATGAACTTAGTTTGCTCTTGGGTTATGAAGAAATGAAACGTATAACTGAGGGTATTCCAAAATTTAATCTCGATAAACTTCTTGGTTTTGATCTAGAGAAGATTTATATGTATTGTGCGGTGAATTGCATTGAAAATCCTTATATTGCCAATTACATAAAGAAAAGAAAACAAATAGGAGATGAAGAGAATACTAATGAAAGGGAAGAGACTTCCCAATATCCTCCTATTATTTCTTATGATGAATCAGGTAACAAGGAGGAGCCTTCTATTCAACCAATCTCATTAATAAGGAGCTCCAAAAAGAGGATTGAACCCACACATGATGTGGTGAAGAAGAAGAAAAGAAAAAGGAAGAGAGGTAAAAAGATGTCTCTCCCAAATAATGCTGCCCCTATTACTATTGTGCCTCATGAAAATATAATTGTGGAAGATAATGATACTTCTTATGATCTTGTAAATCTTTTTGGCACTTGCTTGGAAGAATATGATAATTGCTATACTATTGGTGCTATCCATACTATTAATGATGAGAGTGACTATGCTTATAATATGAAAAGGCCCAAGCTTGGGGATGCTATGTTTGATGAAGATAATGTTTCTGAGAATATATTTGCTGCAATTAATGTTTGTCCCAAGCTTGGGGATGCTATGCTTAATGAAGATGATATTTTTAGTCTCCCAAGTTTTGATATGCAAGTTTATAATGATGATAGCGTGCCTCCTACTTATGATGATTATTGTGATGATACTTATGCTATAAAAAGTAGTTATTATATTTATAAAACTTGTCATGATTATGATTACCCCTTCTCTGAACATTACTCTTTTAATGTGGAAGCAATTTATAGTATTCGAGTCTCTTATGATACTCCCACTATTATTCATGAGAAGAATCTTGCTTATGTGGAGAGTAGTAAATTTTCTATGCTTGTAGATCATGAAAAGAATGCTTTAGGTGCTGGTTATATTGTTGAATTCATTCATGATGCTACTGAAAATTATTATGAGGGAGGAACATATGCTTGTAGGAATTGCAATAATATCAAGTTTCCTCTCTATGTGCTTAAAGTTTTGAAGTTATGCTTGTTTTACCTTCCTATGCAAGTTGATTCTTGTTCCCATAAGTTGTTTGCTCACAAAATCCCTATGCATAGGAAGTATGTTGGACTTAAATGTGTTAGTCATATTCTTTATGATGCTCTCTTTATGTTTCAATTCTTATCCTTTATGTGAGCATCATTGTCATTATCATGCCTAGCTAGAGGCGTTAAACGATAGCGCTTGTTGGGAGGCAACCCAACTTTATTTTTGTTCCTTGCTTTTTGTTCCTGTTTAGTAATAAATAATTCATCTAGCCTCTGTTTATATGTGGTTTTATGTGTTTAATTAGTGTTTGTGCCAAGTAGAACCGTTGGGAAGACTTGGGGAAAGTCTTTGCGATCATGCTGTCAAAAACAGAAACTTTAGTGCTCACGAGAATTGCTACCATTTTTATTTGGGGAGTTCTATTTAGTTAATTATTTTTGCAGATGATTAATAGATAAATTCCTCAGGTCCAGCAATTTATTTTAGAATTTTTGGGGTTCCAGAAGTATACGTTTGATTAAGATTTACTACAGACTGTTCTGTTTTTAACAGATTGTGTTTTTCACGTGTTGTTTACTTATTTTGATGAATCTATGGCTAGTAAAATAGTTTATAAACCATAGAAAAGTTGGAATACAGTAGGTTTAACACCAATATAAATAAAGAATAAGTTCATTACAGTACCTTGAAGTGGTGATTTATTTTCTTATACTAACGGAGCTCACACGTTTTCTACTTTAAGTTTTGTGTTGTGAAGTTTTCAAGTTTTGGGTAAAGATTTGATGGACTATGAAATAAGGAGTGGAAAGAGCCTAAGCTTGGGGATGCCCAAGGCACCTCAAGGTAATATTCAAGGACAACCAAGAGCCTAAGCTTGGGGATGCCCCGGAAGGCATCCCCTCTTTCGTCTTCGTTCATCGGTAACTTTACTTGGAGCTATATTTTTATTTGCCACATGATATGTGTTTTGCTTGGAGCTTCAATTTATTTTGTTAGGATTTGCTTGCTGTTATTTATAATAATGTTTTGCATCTTTTATTTCAATAAAAGTGGCATTGATAGCCTTTACTATGCCTATGTTACAAGTATACATGTTGCTGTTTGAAAACAGAAAGTTTACCGCTGTTGCAATAATTCCCTAGAAAAGTCAGAATGTGATAAAATGTTGAAACCTTTTGAATATTAAGCTCTGATAAATTTACTACAGTTGGAATTTTCTTTCATAATTTTTGAAGCTAGGTAAGTATGGATGTTGCTGCATTCTTTACAGACTATCCTGTTTAGGCAGATTGCTGTTATGTTTGCATTGTTTGCATATGTTTGCTTCTTTAATGATTCTATTTGAGGATAGGACTATTAAATATGCAGAGGCATTTAGTATGCAATGTTGAATAATAATTTTAGTGATTTGCTACAGTAGAGTATGATAAGGTTTTTGCAATGGTTTATACTAACTTATCTCACGAGTCCTTGTTGAGTTTTGTGTTGATAAAGCTTTTGAGATTTAGGGAGACCGTGATATGAGAGGAATTAAGGAGACACAAAAGCTCAAGCTTGGGGATGCCCAAGGCATCGCAAGATAATATTTCAAGAAGTCTCAAGCATCTAAGCTTGGGGATGCCCTGGTTGGCATCCCACCTTTCTTCTTCAACAACTATCGGTTAGTATCGGTTGATCCTAAGTTTTTGCTTCTTCACATGATGTTTGCTATTCTTAGATGTCATTTTCTTTTGCTTTGCTTTCTGTTTGGATAAAATACCAAGATCTGAAATTATTAAATGTTAGAGAGTCTTCACATAGTTGCATAATTATTCAACTACTCATTGATCTTCACTTATATCTTTCGGAGTAGTTTGTTGTTGCTCTAGTGCTTCACTTATATCCTTTTAGAGCACGGTGGTAGTTTTATTTTGAAGAAATAGATGAACTCTCATGCTTCACTTATATTATTTTGAGAGTCCTAGTAGCATGGTAATTTACTAAAATCCTAATATGCTAGGTATTCAAGAATAATAAAATTCTCTTATGAGTGTGTTGAATACTAAGAGAAGTTTGATACTTGGTGATTGTTTTGAGATATAAGGATGGTAATATTAGAGTCATTCTAGTTGAGTAGTTGTGAATTTGAGAAATACTTGTGTTGAAGTTTGTGATTCCCGTAGCATGCACATATGGTGAACCGTTATGTGATGAAGTCGGAGCATGATTTATTTATTGATTGCCTTCCTTATGAGTGGCGGTCGGGGACGAGCGATGGTCTTTTCCTACCAATCTATCCCCCTAGGAGCATGCACGTAGTACTTTGTTTCGATAACTAATAGATTTTTGCAATAAGTATGTGAGTTCTTTATGACTAATGTTGAGTCCATGGACTATACGCACTCTCACCCTTCCACCATTGCTAGCCTCTCTAATACCGCGCACCTTTCGCCGGTATCATAAACCCACCATATACCTTCCTCAAAACAGCCACTATACCTACCTATCATGGCATTTCCATAGCCATTCCGAGATATATTGCCATGCAACTTTCCACCGTTCCATTTATTATGACACGCTTCATCATTGTCATATTGCTTAGCATGATCATGTAGTTGACATCGTATTTGTGGCAAAGCCACCATTGGTAATTCTTTCATGCATGTCACTCATGAGTCATTGCACATCCCGGTACACCGCCGGAGGCATTCATATAGAGTCATATCTTGTTCTAAGTATCGAGTTGTAATTCTTGAGTTGTAAGTAAATAAAAGTGTGATGATCATCATTATTAGAGCATTGTCCCGGTGAGGAAAGGATGATGGAGACCATGATTCCCCCACAAGTCGGGATGAGACTCCGGAAGAAAGTAAATAAAAGAGGCCAAAGAAGCCCAAATGAAAAAAGAGGCCATAAAAAAAAAGAGAAGGCCCAAATAAAATAATAATAATAATAATAATAATAATAATAAATGAGAGAAAAATAGAGAAGTGACAATGCTACTATCCTTTTACCACACTTGTGCTTCAAAGTAGCACCATGATCTTCATGATAGAGAGTCTCCTATGTTGTCACTTTCATATACTAGTGGGAATCTTTCATTATAGAACTTAGCTTGTATATTCCAATGATGGGCTTCCTCAAAATGCCCCAGGTCTTCGTGAGCAAGCAAGTTGGATGCACACCCACTTAGTTTCTTTTTGAGCTTTCATACACTTATAGCTCTAGTGCATCCGTTGCATGGCAATCCCTACTCACTCACATTGATATCTATTGATGGGCATCTCCATAGCCCGTTGATACGCCTAGTTGATGTGAGACTATCTTCCCCCTTTTTGTCTTCTCCACAACCACCACTCTATTCCACCTATAGTGCTATATCCATGGCTCACGCTCATGTATTGCGTGAAGATTGAAAAAGTTTGAGAACATCAAAAGTATGAAACAATTGCTTGGCTTGTCATCGGGGTTGTGCATGATTTAAATATTTTGTGTGGTGAAGATAGAGCATAGCCAGACTATATGATTTTGTAGGGATAGCTTTCTTTGGCCATGTTATTTTGAGAAAACATAATTGCTTAGTTAGTATGCTTGAAGTATTATTGTTTTTATGTCAATATTAAACTTTTGTCTTGAATCTTATGGATCTGAATATTCATGCCACAATTAACAAGAATTACATTGAAATTATGCCAAGTAGCACTCCACATCAAAAATTCTTTTTTATCATTTACCAACTCGAGGACGAGCAAGAATTAAGCTTGGGGATGTTGATACGTCTCCAACGTATCTATAATTTTTGATTGCTCCATGCTATATTATCTACTGTTTTGGGCAATATTGGGCTTTATTATCCACTTTTATATTACTTTTGGGACTAACCTATTAACCGGAGGCCCAGCCCAGATTTGTTGTTTTATGCCTATTTCAGTGTTTCGAAGAAAAGGAATATCAAAAGGAGTCGAAACGGAACGAAATCAGCTGGAGAAGTTATTTTTGGAAGGAAACCTACCGGATAGACTTGGACCCTATGTCAGAAGATGAAGGAGGTGCTCACGAGGGTAGGGGGCGCGCCCACCCCCCTGGGGCGCGCCCCCTGCCTCGTGGCCCCCCCTTCGGTCCACCGACGTACTCCTTTCACCCATATATACCTACGTATCGTAAAACTTCCAGAGAGCACAATAGATCGGGAGTTCCGCCGCCAGAAGCCTCCGTAGCCACTGAAAGCCAATCTAGACTCGTTCCGGCACCCTGCCGGAGGGGGAATCCTTCTCCGGTGGCTATCTTCATCATCCCGGTGCTCTCCATGACGAGGAGGGAGTAGTTCTCCCTCGGGGATGAGGGTATGTACCAGTAGCTATGTGTTTGATCTCTCTCTCTCGTGTTCTTGATTTGGCACGATCTTGATGTATCGTGAGCTTTGCTATTATAGTTGGATCTTATGTTTATCCTCCCCCTCTTCTCTCTTGTAATGAATCGAGTTTCCCCTTTGAAGTAATCTTATCGGATTGAGCCTTTAAAGATTTGAGAACACTTGATGTATGTCTTGCCGTGGATATTTGTGGTGACAATGGGATATCACGTGATTCACTTGATGTATGTTTTGGTGATGAACTTGCGGGTTCGGCCCATGAACCTATGCATAGGGGTTGGCACATGTTTTCGTCGTGATTCTCCGGTAGGAACTTTTGGGCACTCATTGAGGTTCTATGTGTTGGTTGAATAGATGAATCTGAGATTGTGTGATGCATATCGTATAATCATACCCACGGATACTTGAGGTGACATTGGAGTATCTAGGTGACATTAGGGTTTTGGTTGATTTGTGTCTTAAGGTGTTATTCTAGTACGAACTCTAGGTCTGTTTGTGACACTTATAGGAATAGCCCAACGGATTGATTGGAAAGAATAACTTTGAGGTGGTTTCGTACCCTACCATAATCTCTTCGTTCGTTCTCCGCTATTAGTGACTTTGGAGTGACTCTTTGTTGCATTTTGAGGGATAATTATGTGATCCAATTATGTTAGTATTGTTGAGGGAACCTACACTAGCGAAAGTATGAACCCTAGGCCTTATTTCCACACATTTCAATACCGTTTACGCTCACTTTTATCATTCGTTACCTTGCTATTTTTATTATTTCAGATTGCAAATACCTTTATCTACAATCCATATACCACTTGTTTCACTATCTCTTCGCCGAACTAGTGCACCTATACAATTTACCATTGTATTGGGTGTGTTGGGGACACAAGAGACTCTTTGTTATTTGGTTGCAGGGTTGCTTGAGAGAGACCATCTTCATCCTACGCCTCCTATGGATTGATAAACCTTAGGTCGTGCACTTGAGGGAAATTTGCTACTGTCCTACAAACCTCTGCACTTGGAGGCCCAACAACGTCTACAAGAAGAAGGTTGTGTATTAGACATCAGCCCCCTCGATGATTTGTGTTAACATCGACACCATTATTTATCTCCCTCGCAACACAAAACTTGTTCTAGTTTTGCGTGGTACCTTGAGTTCCTTGCTATCCAACTTATGTTATGTTCTACCTTGGAGTATTACCATCTTTTATGTCAAAATGTGGTGAGAATTTCACCACCTCTTATGAATTCTTGATATAGTAATACTTCTCGCCATCTTCGTTCATATCTTGGTCCCCGTGTTGATTCTAACCGGGATACCAACAAGTGAACGGAGCTGCTTGGATTCTGAACTTCTAGCAACCCTATTGCTTTGAAGTTGATGGTCGATAATTTGTTCTTAGACTATTGGTTGTTGAACCACCATTCTAACGTTGATCATGCCACCTAAGCCCATCTTTTGTGTGCACCTTTCAACCAATGTTTACTTGTGTATGTTTTCCTCGAGCATACCTCATTATATCATTTGATCTGACAAATGTTATCTCCTTGTTCACATAAGTGTGGAAATCCATCTATTGAAAATCTCAATGAATTGTCGCTGAGTCAATCAGCCACCTCCTCACCTCTCCTTGGTTAAATGATGAAATCTTGTTTCGGAACTCGCTTCCATAGTTCATTTCCTGAGAATCTTACAATGACATCTCGACAATTTGTGTTGCACCTTTTCCTTCTCAGGCATCCTGAGTCTGAGGTATCCTCACACCAATCAGATCTGGATCTCGGTCAGATATGATGGTTGGGACATATTTCCAAGAGTTATAACTTTGGTCTTATAAGACCCGGTAAGGTGATGTCATGCCTAGCACAACTGAGCAGAGGACCTATTGTTATGGTATCCTTTTTAGAAAGTTAGCCATTCTTCCATGAGGAAATTGTAAGATTTATTCTATAAGTTGTTCCTAATGGATCCTTTGTGAATCCAAAGTCCGATCTTTACCCAATGAGTATGTCAATGATATCTCAAAACATGTGTATGGTACTCCGATCTTCAATAAGAACATTTGAAGCACGATGCTAAATTTTCTTTATCAACTATCCTAACACCGTTGAATGGGTAATGTCATGAAATTCCTCTCCCATTACCAAAATGGTATTCTACTTTCTATCTTGTCATGTATATCATACTTTGCTTGTCCTTGGGAAGGATATACCCCCCTGAGTTATGTGTTTAGACACATTTTTCCTTTCCATCGTTCTGATTAATCTGATAATCATATTTCCTTTCCATTGTTTGGTTTAACCTTTCTTGAGGTCTATATAATCTAAGCAGTAATATTCTCCTGCATATGTAAACCCCTCGGTGTACAATTCTATCAACAAGGCCCTGTTACTATTGTTGATGATATTCCGGTAGCCACTGATGGACGAGAACTTTGCCTAATGGTCCGCCTCGTTCAACGAGCATGAAAATGGTTCTCTTTGTCCCTCGCCCTTGGTACTGATGTTGTTGCCGACATAATCGACATGCTACCCTCTGACATGCCTTGCTATCATGACCATGCAAGATGTCACCACTCCTCCTACTTTTATCCCACATGGTGGGCCCATAACCCACAGTTCCACAGGATCGAAACCTGACTCTCCTGTAAACCACCTGTTCCCAAGGTTGTTCCTCGCGCTTGACTTCGTATGTAATTCATGGACCACCTGTCTAGCGATCTAATCTGGTATGAGGCGTAATACCTATTCTCGTTGCCCTGAAACCCTTTCACCTTCTGATTAGGCATCGAACGATTGCCTATCCGTTCGAAACTTCTCATGCTACCTTCTTACTTTGCTCTCGATATCTTCTTAAGTTTCAAATTAAGAGATACTTATGCTTCTTCCATGAGTTAACCGTCTGATGCTCGATCTTGTTAGAATCCATTCATATAGAGTTTTCCCTTCTTACCCTTTCGTAAGTACGGTGAAGATCCTGAAGGAAGGACAACAACTTCATCATGATGTCCTAAAGCAGAGAAATGAAGACATCAGCACTACGGATCGACCACTTTGAGAAGAGCAACCAAGACCGAGAAGATTCGTTAGGATTTCGTAACCTGACCTTTCCCCTTATTCCACCTCTTAAATCTCGGGACGAGATTTCTTGTAGTGGAGGAGAATTGTGATGCCCGGATAGTTATGCTACAGTAACCCTCCACTAATGATGCCACGTGACCTCGATTACTGTGGCTAATCTCGCGTTAGTTTGAAACCGATTCGAATTCAAATTAAAAATCAGGCAAATGACAAACGTTTTCAAACAATGAAACTAAAATGTCCGGGTCATGCCAGATAATGCATAGGTGACTATGGTGGTGAAACCAAACTTTTATGAAATGCTTAACTACACTATAATGATTTAAATAGTAGCAAAACTAATTATTTAAATGCCTTTACTAATTAATAAAATATCAAACTAAATTATTTGGGGACTAGACCTTTTGTGGCAGTGGACTAAATTGAAATACCAAATTAGATGCCAAGTATATATTTTACAAAAACTAAAACAATAGGAAACAAAGATAAAACAGAATAAAAGAAAAGAAAATAAAACAAAAACAAAAGAAAGAAGAAAAGAAACCCCCCTCTCCCCTGGGCCAGGTGGCCCAACTAGCCAACAGTCGGCCAGCCCACCAACCGGCCGGCCCAAACCCCCCACCATATCCCCACCAGTGGGAAACCCAAACCCTAACCGACACCCCACTCCCCCCCACTCGTTCGCTCCCTCCCGATCCAGTTCTGGATCGGGATCGAGCCCGACAAAGACCGCCCCCTACGCCGTTGGACCGCGCCG